>NW_011499885.1:358717-371207 GCF_000495115.2 Populus euphratica | reverse complement strand
CTTTTTAGAGGAGCCACCCGAAGAAGTAAGAGAAGTGTTGAGAGAATTTCTAGATGTTTTCCCTTCTGAACTACCTGATGTTTTACCCCCTATGCGTGATGTTCAACATGCCATAGATTTTGTCCCTGGAGCTACATTACCAAACTTGCCTCATTATAGGATGAACCCGAGTGAACATGCTGAATTGCAAAGGCAAGTATGTGAGTTGTTACAAAAGGGATTTATACGAGAGAGTTTGAGCCCTTGTGCAGTACCTGCACTGTTAACACCCAAGAAAGATGGATCATGGAGAATGTGTGTTGATAGTCGAGCCATTAATAGGATTTCAATCAAGTATCGTTTTCCAATTCCTCGATTGGATGACATGCTAGATATGATGGCAGGAGCCCAGATCTTCTCTAAGATTGACTTGAAGAGTGGATATCATCAGATTAGGATCCGTCCGGGAGATGAGTGGAAAACAGCATTTAAGACTAAGGATGGTTTATATGAATGGTTAGTCATGCCTTTTGGCCTTTCCAATGCACCAAGCACTTTTATGAGAGTAATGACACAAGTGCTTCGACCATTTATGGGAAAATTCTTGGTGGTATACTTTGATGATATTCTTATTTATAGCAAAACCAAGAAAGAGCATTTTGATCATCTTATTCAAGTTTGTACCACTCTAAGAAAGGCAAGTTTGTTTGCAAATGTCAAAAAGTGTTCCTTCTTTACAGATCAAGTGGTCTTTTTAGGGTTTATAGTGTCACGGAACGGAGTCTCTGCTGACCCCCAGAAAGTCCAAGCGATAGTAGATTGGCCTGAACCTAAGACTATTCATGAGGTTCGTAGTTTTCATGGGCTTGCGACTTTCTATCGTCGTTTTATTAAGGGATTTAGCACCATCATGTCGCCTATTACAGATTGTTTGAAACAAGGTGAGTTTAGGTGGAGTAAAGGAGCTAATATGGCATTTGAGGAGGTTAAGAAGTTAAGAAGAAAATGACGGAGGCTCCAGTAATGCGGCTACCTGATTTTACTAAAGTCTTTGAAGTAGAATGTGATGCTTCGGGAGTCGGTATAGGTGGAGTACTTAGTCAAGAACGTCACCCTGTGGCCTATTTTAGTGAGAAACTTAATGAGGCCAAACAAAAGTACTCAACTTATGATAAAGAGTTTTATGCGGTGGTTCAGGCCTTGCGTTATTGGCGTCATTACTTGTTACCACAGGAATTTGTTCTTTACTCTGACCATGAAGCCCTCCGCTATCTTAACTCCCAAAAGAAGCTTAATCATAGGCATGGTCATTGGGTTGAATATTTGCAAGCATACTCATTTGTTTTGAAACATAAATCTGGAATAGAGAATAAAGCTGCAGATGCTTTGAGTCGTCGGGTAACGCTGTTATCTGTAATGAGTGTTGAAATCACAGGATTTGAGAGACTTAAAGAGGAGTATGAATCTTGCTCAGAATTTGGAGAAATATACTTGACATTGAAGGATGAGAATCACCGTGTTTTAAATGGTTATCACCTCCAAGATGGATACTTATTTCGGGATAATAAGCTTTGTATCCCAAAAACATCTGTGCGTGATTTTTTGATATGGGAGATTCATGCTGGAGGTCTCTCAGGACATTTTGGAAGGAATAAAACCATCGAAGAAGTGGAACGCCAGTTTTTTTGGTCTAGTTTGAAAAGAGATGTCGCTAAATTGGTAGGTCAATGCCGAACTTGCCAACTAGCTAAACATAAAAAACAAAATACTGGTCTTTACACCCCACTGCCCGTTCCTACTTGCCCTTGGCAAGATGTGAGCATGGATTTTGTGCTTGGGCTTCCACGTACTACAAAGAAACATGATTCTATTTTTGTGGTTGTCGACCGCTTCTCTAAGATGGCCCATTTTATTCCTTGTACTAAAACCACAGATGCTTCCAAAGTTGCAAAACTCTATTTTGATGAGATTGTCAAGTTGTATGGTCTTCCTCAAACCATAGTTTCGGATAGGGATGTTAGATTCACAAGTTATTTCTGGAAAACCCTTTGGCATATGGTGGGAACCAAATTGAAGTTTTCTACTGCTTACCACCCCCAAACTGATGGTCAAACTGAGGTGGTTAACAGGAGTTTGGGCAACCTTTTGAGGTGTCTAGTAAGTGATCATAATCGGAATTGGGATCTAATTCTTCCTACGGCCCAATTTGCCTATAATAGCTCTATCAATAGGTCAATAGGCATGAGTCCTTTCGAAGTTGTACATGGTTACAAGCCTAGGAAACCTTTAGACCTTCTTCCCATGTCCCTTCATGCTAGAGTGTCTGAGTCAGCCGAGTCTTTTGCACGTAGAATTCAGGATTTGCATATTGAGATCACTAAACAGATTCAAGCAAGTAATGTGCAATATAAACTTCAAGCTGATTTACATAGACGACATAATGAGTTTCAAGTGGGAGATTATGTTATGATACGGATTAGACCCGAGCGGTTTCCTTCGGGAGCTAATCGAAAATTACATGCACGTAGTGCCGGACCTTTCAAAGTGCTACAACGGGTAGGTCCAAACGCTTATGTTCTTGATTTACCACATGATTTTGGCATTAGCTCTACATTTAATATTGAGGATCTAGTTGCATACCACAAACCACTTCCTATTCCAGATGATCCATTTGAGATACCACTTAACTCCTCTTCTGATGATCCTATTGAAACTTCTATCCCTTTCACCTTGACATCAGCACAAAAGGATAATATTGATGCTATTCTGGATGAACAAGTTGTTTTTAACAGGAATGGTGAGGTTCAACGGTTTCTAGTGCGTTGGGTGGGTCGACCTGACTCAGATTGCACTTGGATTACTAGAGATACTTTACAGCAGCTTGATCCAGATCTTTGGGAATACTATCAGAGTCGGCCAGTACTACACTCGACAGGGTCGAGTTTCTCTAACCCCGGGAGAGTTGATGGGGACACCAGACCCACACCACAAACTATACGAGTATATGGACGAAGACGGCGTAGGATGGCCCAGCCTGTCACGCTGTGGTTGGGAGACTAAGCCCATTTGGGCCTATTGCATTGTTATTTTATTTATTTAGCCTATTTGGGCCTGTTCATTGTTATCTTATTATTTATGTTAAACAGTTTGGGCCGAGCCCATTAGTTGGATGTTTTAGAATTTACTATTTATATGCTCTCTTGTCATTGTGAGAGTTAGTTTTTGATGATTAATGAAAATTTGCAGATTTTGCATATCTCCAATCCCCTTTCTTCTTCTTCTTTGCTTTCTCTTCTCAACTTCTCCTTTAAAAGCTTTTTTCTTTTCCTGATTTTAATTCTTTTGTTTGTTGTTCCGCATCATCCCATCATGGCTTGGGTCCTTTGCTAGGCTCCACACGTTGTCTGAAAAGAACTACTTCGGCGGGGAGATCCCATCATGGCTTGGGTCCTTTACTAGGCTCCACACGTTGTCTCTAGCTAATAACAGTTTCACTGGTGCGATTCCACCGTCATTGTTCCACCTCTCAGAGCTAGATGGCTTGGACTTGTCCAACAATGATCTTCAAGGGCACATTCCAAGAGAGATTGGCAAGCTTCCCAAGTTGAGGATACTGTATTTGAGTCATACTGGCCTTTCAGGTTCCATCCCCTCCGCAGTCTTCAACATTTCGTCATTGCAGGTCATTGATCTTACTGGAAACATGCTCTCAGGTTCCTTTCCCTCAGCTAATGTCACCATGTCCTCACTTCGGATTATTGACTTTGGTTTCAATAATCTAACTAGTAGCCTGCCATCAAATTTGTTCAACAATCTTCCCAATCTGGAAGGATTGTACTTGAGTAGGAACCTATTTCATGGCCAAATTCCTGCAGCTTTATTTGGATGCACACAACTGTACAACCACTGAGATCAACAGCGCCCCCCCTGCCACAACAGGTCGCCTACGCTAACAGTAGTAAATCCTCGTCGGTGGCAGCACCTTAATCAGTGTTGTCCTCTCCGTGGCATCAACAGATCTCCATCTGCCACCGCTTCCCCGTGTCGTCGCCTTCAACCGTCAGCCACAAGCACTTGAGTAGGAACCTATTTCATGGCCAAATTCCTGCAGCTTTATTTGGATGCACACAACTGAAAATTCTCTCTTTGTCTTATAACAATTTTGAAGGAAAGATACACAAAGATATCAGAAATTTAACAGTGCTTGAACAGTTATATCTCGGCTACAACAAATTTAATGGTGAGTCTCCTCTATTGGCCTTGCAATAGAAATGATATGAACAGCACTTTAATCAGAATCTATTCTTTGTCCAGCACTTTTGAACAGCTGAACTTTAGTTATTTGTTTGTAAATGTTACCAAATGGAGATATTTTAGCTTTTTCATCGCAAAGTATTTTGGACATTCAATCTATGAGTCTTTATTCTGCTCTTTAACCTCACCACCAAACTAACCGAGAAGAAAAGCATAAATATTTATATGTTACTTCTGCTTTGTAGATGTAGAGGTCTAAGTAGACGTTTTATGTTGCAGATGCAGAAATGCTGTCATCCATCAGCGATGTTCTCAGTTTGGAGTTACTTAACCTAGAAAATAGTGGCCTAACTGGTCCAATTCCCTCTGCTATTGGAAATCTGACCCTTCTACGGAATATTGGCCTAATGGATAACAACCTCACAGGTATGGTACCCTTCTTTCTGTTTTTTGTTAACACCACTTTTCACCATTAAAATAGTAAAACTTCAGGTGACCTATGATTACAAGCGTTTTAACTGTGGCAGGAACAATTCCACCGGAGATTGGTAACCTAGTGAATCTAGAGATAATCTCATTGTCAATTAACAGGATTGGTGGCCCTATTCCCGTCAGAATCTTTAACATCTCAACATTGAGATCTATCGAAATGACGGGAAATTATCTCTCAGGCCATCTTCCATCAAGCATAGGTCTCCAGCTTCCAAATCTTGAGCGACTTATCGTAGCAGGAAACGAACTCAGTGGTCCATTCCCTGTCTCTCTCTCCAACGCTTCTGAACTCCTTACTCTGGAATTGAGTTCAAACTTTTTCTTTGGTCCTATTCCTGATGCATTTGGCGATAATTCAAGGAACCTAAGATATCTCAATCTGGGGAATAATAATTTTACCAGCAACTCTCTATCTTCAGAGTTGAATTTCTTAACGTCTTTGACAAATTCCAAGAATTTGAGACTAGTATTCCTGAGCCTTAATCCATTGAAGGGCACTCTCCCGATTTCTGTAGGAAACTTCTCTTCTTCCCTCGAAAACTTTGTTGCTGATAGCTGCCAGATTAAAGGCAGTATACCCGAAGGAATTGGCAACTTGAGTAATTTGGTACATTTGAGTCTACAAGACAATGATCTAAAGGGAACCATTCCAACTACAATTGGAAGATTAAGGAAGCTCCAATCTTTATCATTTTCAGGAAATAATTTAGAAGGGTCCACCCCATCTGATTTGTGTGATGTAGAGAGTTTGGCTTTCTTATATCTTGGGGAGAATAAGCTAGTTGGATCAATCCCTTCATGTTTAGGCAATGTCAGTTCTCTAAGAGAGTTATCAATGGGCGCCAACAATCTTACATCCACAATACCTTCGACCTTATGGAGAGTAAAAGATATCCAGCTACTACAGTTATCATCAAATTCTTTAAGTAGAGAGTTATCAATGGGCGCCAACAATCTTTCATCCACAATACCTTCGACCTTATGGAGACTAAAAGATATCCAGCAACTACAGTTATCATCAAATTTCTTAAGCGGCTCTCTCCCACTAGATATCAGCAATCTGAAGGTTGTAAGGCATTTAGATATATCAGGAAATCAATTATCAGGTGAAATCCCATCTAGCATCGGGGACCTCAATGATCTAGCTTATCTCTCTTTGTCCAATAATAGATTGCAGGGGCCTATTTCTCGATCATTTGGTGACATGGTAAGCTTGGAATTCTTAGATTTATCAAGAAATAATCTCTCAGGAGAAATTCCTGAGGACATGGAGAAACTTGCATATCTTAAATATTTCAATGTGTCTTTCAATGGACTTCAAGGGGAAATACCTGGTGGAGGACCATTTAAAAAGTTCTCAGCTCGATCATTTTTGGGGAATGAAGCATTGTGTGGTTCTCCTCAGATGCAAGTCCAACCATGTAAGACTAGAGGTCGTCATCAATCGAAGAAAGCAACTGCAAATGTATTTAAGTATATTTTACCAGCGCTAGGAGCTGTAGTAATGGCTACGGCCTTTACTGTCCTCTACGTGATGCGTGGCAGAAGAAATGAGAAGCAAAAACAAGGAAATTTTTCAGATTTAGCAACATGGAGAAGGGTTTCATTTCAAGAGCTTGAGAGAGCAACCGATGGATTTGACGAGGTCAACTTGCTAGGTACGGGGAGCTTTGGCTCAGTTTACAAGGGGTTGTTCTCAGATGGAACGAACGTTGCAGTAAAGGTTTTTCATTCGCAGCTAGAGGGAGCATTCAAGAGTTTTGATGTTGAGTGTGAGGTGTTGCGCAGCATCCGCCATCGAAATCTTGTGAAAATCATCACAAGTTGCTGCAACATTGACTTCAAAGCCTTGGTGCTTGAGTTCATGCCTAACTGGAGCCTTGAAAAGTGGCTGTATTCCCACAACTTTTTCTTGGATCTCCTACAGAGGTTGAACATTATGATTGATGTTGCGTCTGCACTTGAATACCTTCATCATGGCAATGCAACACTCGTGGTCCACTGTGATTTAAAGCCTAGCAATATCCTGCTTGATGAGAATATGGTCGCTCATGTGAGTGATTTTGGCATTGCTAAACTCCTTGGCGAAGGGCACTCCATCACACAAACAATGACACTAGCCACTGTTGGTTACATGGCACCAGGTAATGCTCCAATTTTGTTGTTTCATCAGAACTTACACAAAAAAGGAAGTTAAGATGTAATGACTAAATCACACATTCTTCTTCTCCCTATTTCCCCCTTTTCATTCATACTAATGACTAAATATAATTTGCATGTAGAGTATGGATCCGAAGGGATTGTTTCTGTCAAGGGCGATGTATATAGCTACGGTATTCTGCTGATGGAAACTTTTACTAGAAGAAAGCCCACCGATGAAATGTTTACT
Source organism: Populus euphratica (assembly GCF_000495115.2). Classification (NCBI taxonomy): domain Eukaryota; kingdom Viridiplantae; phylum Streptophyta; class Magnoliopsida; order Malpighiales; family Salicaceae; genus Populus; species Populus euphratica. Next base: position 364,093 of record NW_011499885.1, on the reverse strand, counting down.
GGAACAACGAACTTGAAACTTTGGGTCAAAGATTCATTACCTGGTGCAGTAACTCAAATTGCAGATGCTAACTTGAAAGATCATGGAAAATATCCTGCTGCTAACAAAGACTGTCTATCATCCATTTTGGAATTGGCCCTGCAATGTTCTGCAGAACAGCCTGAGGAGAGGATAGATATCGAAGATGCTCTCACTACTCTCAAAAAGATCAAAGCAAAGTTTCTAAAGGATTCGCGAGGGATTGAAACTTCATATGTTTAGTTAGATTTTTTGTCCCTGTTGTCTGCGCCAAGTGTCCTGTAAATCTCCGTTCTTGTAGTAAATCTTAATAGCAGAACCTTGGTAATGTGATCACCAAACAACTCTAATGAATAAGAAACTGATGAAGTTTATTTGCATTAAGAAGATGTTCAATCCATCCACTGCATCGCTTTGTTCTCCAAAACAACATGTAACCAGTGACAACTCCCACAAGCATTCGGCAACCATATCAACCAAAGCAAATCTCTAACTAGATGGAGCACTTGATAAAGGTTATATATCAAGTATAATTTTTTTTTAATGATAATACATCTTGTTGGCTCTATTGGTCAATATATTGAGCTTTATTTCTCCAACTGTGATATTGGATTTAGTCTTAGGTGTTAGATTTATTGTAACTCAAGTTCTTTTTAAGGAATAATTTAACTTTTGAAACTAAATTCGTATACCCAAGAAGTACTTTTGAACAGTTAGCTCTTAAATACATTGAAACACTTTGTATCCACGCCTAAAAAAAAGCCCAGGACCTCCTGTAAACTGGATAATCATACACAAGTGGGCGAGAGATGCTCCTAGCGTGTCTCTGCACTAAAATCTTAATTTAAAATGATCCTATATATCATCTCTTTTCCATCTAAGACAAACTTGCTAAACAATCCATGCCACCACCCTTGGCTTGAACGCATCCAGCACACCAGACCTCCCACAATTCCATATTTTTCTATGAACAGGATTTTCCGATCACCTTGACAACTTGCGGCAATAATTGAAAAATTATGAACGTAATCATAGTCTTATAACTTTGAGCTTACTTTTTGGTTATTCTCTTTTCTGTTTTGATTGCACTTTACCTGAAAGAGTTAGATTATTTCCTTATAAAAAAGACTTGAAGTTTAACATTGTAATCTACTCTTGTTAATGATTGTAGGTTTCAATCTTTGTGAATGAAAGTGCAAGTCACAATATTTTACTTGAGCATTCGATTATGATCTTTTGTGTTTAAGTTTTAGTTTTAATCCTATGAAAAATATCTTATGGGTTTGGACTTTGAGCCCGTTAAAACAAATAGAAAAAAAAAAAAAGCTAGTTATTCCTAACTGCTCATTATAGAATTATAAAACTGTAAAAGAAAATCAAAGAAGCTAGTGCTTTTCAGACAATGTGTGTGGCTTCTCCAGCGGCCAAACATTGCTTTTCATAGAAGCATTAAGAGTGGCACCCTGAGACCTTCATGGTGGCAGAGCGCTTGTTTGTGGAAACTGACAGTGTTGCTTTAATTAACTTTCTTTTCTTTTTTATTTTTTTTCTTCTTCTTAGAAAAAAAAAATGTCTTTTGATTTATTTTTTATATATGATTTGGTTATTATTTTTTTTATTGTTATTTGATTTTTTTATTAATTATTTTCTTCATTTTAGTCCATCATTTGGTTTTATTATATTTTTTTATTAAATTTAATTTTTATTTTTTTAATTATTATTTTTTTATCCTTTTCCTAATTGAATTTTGTTTTCAATTTCATTTCCTAGCATTTTATTTTGATTTATTTTTATATTGAATTTGGTCCTTATTCTTTTAATTATTATTTGTTTTTATTTTGAATCATTTTTTTATTGTCTTAATTTGGTCTTTTAATTTGTTTTTCATATCCAATTTGGCTCTCATTTTTTTATTGCCATGTGATTTTATTTTACTCTTTTTTTGATTAATTTTTTATTTAATTTAGTCCCTCATCAATTGTTTTTATTGAATTTTTATATCAAATTTGATTCTCATGCATCTAATTGCTATTTATTTTTATTTTTTTAATTGAATTTTATTTTCAATTTCATCTCTTAATATTTTTTTTTCATGTATTTTTATATCGAATTTGGTCTCAATTCTTTTATTTTCTATTTATTTTGTTTTAGATCCTTTTTTGATCGCCTTTTCCCTCCAATTTCATCCCTTTGTATTTTGTGATTGAGAATTTTACTTTATTTTTTTAGAGTTTTTCCCTCTAATTTCATCCCTTAGTATTTTGTGATTGAGAATTTTACTTTATTTTTTTAGAGTTTTCCTTCTATGACATTAGTCTCCAGCTCATGACAAGGGTGATGGATTTTGAATATTAATACAGATTGACTTCGTTTTTTTAAGTTCTTTTTAAATTTGAATTTTTTCATTCTCATCTTTCAACATTTGATTTATTAAAAATGATTTTCTCGTATTTTTTTCACTTTCTTGTCTGCGACGCTATCTCAATCCTATGTCTATGGTCGCAGGGTTATCTAGTAACCCGAGTTAACTTAGATCTTTATTTTATTTTTTTTTTATTTCAATTCCATCTTTTGATATTGAGTTGTTTCATATTATGCTTCATTGTTTTATTCAACTTGCTTTTAATGGGACTATCCTAATATCATAACTTGTTTACAAATTTAGCATGCTAATTTGAATGGGCTCGAATCGGATTTTTTACTTTTTTTTTTCCTTAATAATTTTTTATCGGTTTATTTATTGTAATTTTATTTATTTATTTGTGTTATCTAAAGTATATGAATTTATTAAATTCAGTCCAGTTAATAAGTTGAGTTTTAATTTTTATTTATTTATTTGGGGAAGCTTGCGTTGCCTTAGAATTTTTTTTTTAATGTGAAAAAAATATGGGCAACCATGGCGCGTATCACCTGTCTAGTCTCATCCATCAAGGTGGTAACTGAGATTCCTTCAATTATTGTACTTTTCAAACAAATCAACACAACCAGCCAAGAATGAAAGACTCAAGCTCGTCACTTTCGTCGGTGACCTAAAATTGGTGGCATTCACCTACTGTAAACCTGAGGACTTTTCGGGGCATCCAGGGCACCAATCATCAATTTGTTTTCATGTTCTCATGGAATTTTGAATCATAAAGGGTATCTCTCCACCGGAGTATAACATAGGGATAATGATGAATAAAGGCAATATTTGCACTAAAAAATTGTATTGCGTAGGATGGGATTAGGTTTTTTCCACTTCCAAGCTTTGTTTCTCTTGAGTGCTATACTACTAAATTTCACCCCTTTAAGAATTACAAGTGTCTCAGCCACCACCTTTAGTAATTTCACAGACAGGCTTGCCCTGCTTGACTTCAAGTCCAAGATAATCCATGATCCTCAAAACATCTTTGGTTCATGGAACGATTCTCTCCATTTTTGCCGGTGGCAGGGCGTTAGGTGCGGCTGCAGACATGAGAGAGTTACTGTCTTAAAGTTAGACTCCAGTGGCTTGGTGGGTTCTATATCACCTGCTTTGGGAAATCTCAGCTTCTTATGGGGACTTGATCTGTCAAACAATACCCTCCAAGGTAAAATCCCCGATGGACTTGGTAGACTCTTCAGGCTGCAGATTCTTGTCTTAAGCAATAATTCTTTTGTTGGGGAGATACCTGGCAACCTGTCACACTGCTCTAAGCTCGACTATCTTGGTTTGGCTTCAAATAACCTTGTGGGAAAAATTCCTGCAGAGCTTGTGTCTTTGTCGAAGTTAGAGAAACTCGTTATTCACAAGAACAATTTGTCAGGAGCAATACCTCCTTTCATTGGGAACCTTACCTCTCTTAACAGCATATCAGCAGCTGCTAATAATTTTCAAGGAAGGATTCCAGACACCTTGGGTCAACTAAAGAACTTGGAATCTCTTGGACTCGGTACAAATTTTCTTTCAGGTACCATCCCACTACCCTTGTATAATTTGTCTACCCTCAGCATTTTGTCCTTGTCTGAAAATCAACTTCAAGGATATCTTCCATCAGATATAGGCCTCTCTTTGCCAAACCTACAATATATCCAAATTCGAGCAAACCAATTTTCTGGATCGATTCCACTGTCCATATCCAATTCTTCAAATCTGCAAGTTTTGGAAGCAGGAGATAACAGCTTCTCTGGAAAATTGTCAGTAAATTTTGGAGGCCTAAAGCATCTGGCTGTAGTTTCATTGAGCTTCAACAAGATGGAAAGTGGGGAGCCTGGTGAATTAAGTTTTCTCGATTCTCTGATCAATTGCACCAGTTTGTATGCAATTGATCTAGTTGGTAACCATTTTGAAGGGATGTTGCCTAATTCTTTAGGCAATCTGTCAACTGGGCTCACCTTTCTAGGCTTGGGACAAAATCAACTATTTGGAGGCATCCATTCTGGGATAGGTAATCTTATCAACTTAAACACCCTAGGTTTGGAATTTAATCAGCTTAGTGGTCCTATACCTCTTGAGATTGGTAAACTTAGGATGTTGCAACGATTTTCTCTATCTTACAACAGGCTCTCAGGTCATATCCCTTCCTCCATAGGAAACTTAACTTTGTTGCTTGAATTTGACTTGCAAAGAAATCAATTGCAGGGAACCATACCTTCAAGTATTGGCAATTGTCAAAAGTTGTTGCTGTTACATCTTTCTAGAAATAATCTTAGTGGCAATCCTCCTAAAGAACTTTTCGCTATCTCATCCCTATCGATTTCACTAGACCTCTCTCAAAACTATTTTAATGGATCCTTACCTTCAGAAATTGGTAGTCTGAAAAGCTTAGCGAAACTGAATGTTTCTTATAATGAGTTTTCTGGGGAAATTCCAAGTACACTTGCTAGCTGCACAAGCCTCGAATATCTATACATGCAGCACAACTTCTTTCAAGGATCCATTCCATCATCTTTTAGTACATTCAGAGGTATTCAAAAGCTTGATCTATCTCACAATAATCTGTCTGGCCAAATACCAAAGTTCTTGGATACCTTTGCCTTGTTGACATTGAACTTATCGTTCAATGATTTCGAGGGTGAGGTTCCAACAAAAGGAGCTTTTGGAAATGCTACTGCTATATTAGTTGATGGAAATAAGAAGCTTTGTGGAGGCATATCTGAACTTAAGTTGCCTAAATGTAACTTCAAAAAGTCCAAGAAATGGAAAATACCTCTTTGGCTCATATTGCTATTAACAATAGCATGTGGTTTTCTTGGGGTAGCTGTTGTGTCATTTGTTCTGCTTTACCTGTCGAGAAGGAAAAGAAAAGAGCAATCTTCGGAATTGTCATTGAAGGAACCACTGCCAAAAGTTTCTTACGAAATGCTTCTTAAGGCAACTAATGGGTTCTCTTCAGATAA
>NW_011499885.1:349645-358279 GCF_000495115.2 Populus euphratica | reverse complement strand
AAAAGGGCAATAGCAGTGAAACCCATGAAGTACGTCCATGTCACTAAGAGGGTCAAGCCATAAAAGGCCACCACAGAATATGAACATAAGAACAAAACCAAGAACTAGAGGAACCAGAATCAAGTGTGCAATCATCCTTCATCTCATGCTCAAGATTTTTCCTCCTCCCCTTCTTCTCTTATGAACAAATAAATATGGCGATCAATTTTTTTATATTTATGAATAATTTGATTTTTTTATATTTTAGATATACACCGAAAAAATTATTTTATTATTACATGCCATACAAATTAAACTTATAAAAAGGGCTTCGTATGTCTTGTCATATTAATTTTTTTTTAATAATTAACAAGTTGACAAGGAAAAAATTTTTAAAATAAATATTATTAAAAAAATTATTTACATGATCAGCATCACCCCCACCAAAAAATACAACAATGATAGCGATATGCTATCCTATTTCAACTGGTGTCGTGGAAGAAAAATACTCAATAATTAGCTAATTAATTTTGCATCTATAATAAAATATTTAATACAATGTAATGGTTTATGTAATATAAAGATATTGTAATTTTAAAATTTGTAATGGAATAGAAGAGTACAATTATTATGACTTATTACATTATAAACTATAAATACCCATTACGTTTAAAATGTATATAATGAGCTATTGCATGTTTATAATTAATCATATGAAGACTTGAACAACACTTTTTCATCAAAAATACTAAACTTCATTTTTCATACAATTAAAAGGACCAAAAGATTGAGGATGAGACAACCAAAGTACGCAAAATTATCAAAATGAAGAAAAATACCTTCGAGGAACAAATCAAGGATATAAACTCCAACCAAAGCCCCACTCATGAATGAAGATCAAATATTTAATATAGATTAAAATAATATACATTGTGTATTGATTAATGCGATTAAGCTTTATATGTTTTTTAAAATCATTTATGTCAAGTTGCTTGAAATGTTTAAATATCTACCATATAAATGTTTAAATTTCTAATTGAGAATTATTAAAGAAAATCAAACATTCATTTTAATAAGTTAGAAATATAGGTTTTGTTACTTGTAAAAATCCCAGTAATAAAAGGTTAAAAGAAAAAAAATAAAATATATAATAGCCACCTAATTTTTAAGAAAATTAAAAATACTAAAATATTCACTGTTTCTTAGTTTTATCTTAACTATATGTTTTTTTCTAAATTTATTCTTATGTATATTGTTCAAATTATTTTTTGAATTTATTTATAAGTCATTTATTGTTAATAAATATTTGTCAAGTTTATGTTGTATTTTAAATCAGGAGTCTTGCAATTTAATAATTTTTTTAATTTAAAATCATCATGCTATGTTTATATTAGTCTCTACAATTAGAAGATTTGTTAACCTAACATTGAAAACCAAGATTAATCCAAGCATGATATTAACTTGTCAAAAACATGTAAACATGTAACTCACTTTTTAACACATTTAAATATTGTGCTAGGCCTATATCGGTCTCTCACATTAGAAGATACATCAACTTAATTATTGAAGCCCAAACTTTGATTAAAACAAATAATAATGTTAAACTTGATGAATATATTTTTATTCTTTATTTGAAAAATAAATATTTATGTACACATACATAAGTAAAAAGGATAAGAACAAAGTTTTACAAAGTAAAATGAACATCATTGCGAAACTACTAAAAATAAAATAAAATAAATAATATATGAATAAAAAGTCTGCAATTTTCAAAAATAAATTTCTAATCACACATGCATAACACAGTTTTATAAAATGAATTTACTGCTATTGTGAAGCAAGTAAAAATAAAATAAAATAAATGCTTGAGTAAAAAGTTTTTTAACATAATTTTGTACACATGCATACTTAAAAATATAATAGCATAGTTTTAAAATGAATCTAATGCTATTGCAAAGCCAATAAAATTAAAATAAAATCAAAATAAATGCATGATTGAAAAGTTGTTGAATTTCAAAAATTATATTTTTTTCATACATATGTGTACTTGAAATGTGATAATACAATTTTATGAAATGAATCTAACACTAATTAAAAGCCATTAAAAATAAAATAAGATAAAATAAATGCATAAGTGAAAAGTTGCTGATTTTCAAAAAATAATTTTTACACACACATGTACTTAAAAAGGCACCAACACAATTTCATAAAATAAATCTAATGCTATTGCAAATCCAGTAAGAAAGAAGAAGCATGTACAGTAACTATCATGCAAAACCCTAAAGTAGAAGGAAGAAAAGAGAGAAAAGAGGTAGGGTCTTACCTTGGGGCTGGTTTAAGACGACGGAGAAGCTACAATGGTAGCTACTAGTGGTAGAGATGATGGCTGAGTCGTGGTTGGTTTGGTTTTGATTAGTTTTCCCTCTCTTTCTCTTCAGGTTTTTTTTTTTTCTTTCTCTTTTCTTCTTCTCTCCATTATGCTATTTTTTTAACTTAAATAACTCTCATTGTTACTTCTAGACTTTTTTTTCTTCTATCTATCTCTCTCTGTATTTTTTCTCTTTAGCTTGGATCTTTATATTTATTATTTTGCCTCTCTATTTATAAGTAATGATGATGGTTTTGAAACCCTTCTTGTTGTCATGATTATGGCCATTAGTACCTTTGATTTTGATCTCAACCTTCACCATAATTGATGTTTTGGACAAAGCATGCTTGAATAGCCCTTTTCTCAATAATTTTTGCAGCATTTGAAAGGATTAGAACTTTGTTTTTTAGGCTGAACATGTAATATACATGCATGTAAGCGTGGTGGTGTAATTCTTGGCATTGTGGGAGGCGTGGGAGATAGAAACATGCAGTCAAAGGTCAAGCCAAAACTATGAACAGATCAGAGAGAGAACAAACCTTCACATGCGTCCATGGGAAAAAGAAAATAAAAAAAAAAAACACCGAAACGACATCATGTTGTCTAAATCGAGCCATTTCATTTACATTTTTTGTTATTTCCTTAAAAACAGTGCCATTTAGTGAAGGAGAGAGTTTCTATTATTTTAAACGAGTTCACCAATCAGGTTGCCTTTTCCATTTTAAGAAAATACACAAACCATGAACAAACGTATAATTTACTCAAATTTGATAGGTTTGTCAGAACAAGTAGTTCGATGCCTTTTCCATTTTAAGAAAATACACAAACCATGAACAAACGTATAATTTACTCAAATTTGATAGGTTTGTCAGAACAAGTTCTATGTTATTTTAGTGAAACATTATGAACACACTGAGAACATTTGGAATTATACATTTTCCTTTGCACAGCGTTCATCATCCTTTTCGATTGCGTTCATTGCTCTGCCAATTCTTTGCCTTGAATGATTGTTCAATCAATTTACTGCATCTCTTGTTCCTCCAAAACAACGTGTGACCAATGGCAACTCCCACAGGCAACGCACATCCGTATCCAAGCAAAGCAGATTTCCAACTGAATAGACTACCTGACTCAAAAAGGATGGTCTCTTGTTGAGCACCTGGTGGCTGTTGATCTTCAACGTCATCACATTTATTGGACAACGGAAACCCACACAAACCTAAGTTTTCCTGATAGGAATCACTAGTGAAGGTAGAAAATTGATTCCCTACAGGTATCTTCCCCTCTAATCTATTATAAGAAAGGTTAAGAACCGATAGGAACGTCAAGCTTATTAGTTGCATCGGGATCGCGCCTGTGAGCTTGTTTTTTGAGAGGTCTAAGGACTCAAGCAATGCCAACTTCGAAAGCGATGTTGGGATCTCACCTTTCAGGTTATTTCTAGACACGTTGAGTACTTCTAGTAATTTGAGGTCACCAATCTCTTCAGGAATCTCTCCTTCAAAAAGATTGTTTGAGAGGTCTAGGATCGTGAAAATTGTTAAGATGTTGATATTATCCATTCTATGGCCCTTGCTTGTAATTGACATCCAATCCCTATAATAGTAAGATCCCATGTACAATAGTGACCCGTTGAACTTTACCCTCATTGACTTCCATATTGCAAAGTAATCCAGTGGCAGATTTCCGGTGAAATGATTCGAGGAGAGATCAAAGATTTGAAGCATTGGGAAGTCATTTGATGTCAATGGCTGGCCAATGGGACCGTGCAATCTATTTGATTGTAGGATGAGAACTTGCAAGTTGGGAAGCATCCCTAACCAGAAAGGAAATGTGTCATTAATCTGGTTATCTCCAAGGTCTATAACTTCAAGGCATCTGCAATGCTTCAGAGACCTGGGAATTTTCCCTGTCAACTGATTCCCGTATAAGTTGAGTGTCTTTAGGCTGCAGTCTTCGGTGAAATCCCAGAGCATCAACCCAAAAAAATTATTCTCCCGTAGATTTAGTACAGTGAGAGTAGCAGCAAGAGCCTCGAGACATTTTGGAATTTGACCTGTCATAGAATTGTAGCATAGATCCAAGATTGTTAGATTTCTTATCCTGCATAATGATTCTGGAATCTCTCCAGTGAGCCTGTTCTTAGCAAGCGAGAGGAAGCTGACAGAGGGTGGTAGAATTGGGATTGATCCTTCTAACAAATTGGAGCTAAGATCAAGAAAGGTCAAAGAGCTTAAAAACGGATCAGACGATGGCGCTTCAAATCCATTCAAGAAATTGTTAGACAAATTCAAGTAAACTAGCCTTTCAAACTGCCAAATCCATTTAGGCACATGGCCATGGATTTTGTTGTTAGAAAGGTCGAGCTCCACCAACCTACTTACTTTTCGAAGGAAACTTGGGATTTCTCCCAAATTGCAGTTGACAAGATTCAGCCTTTCAAGGTAGGGGAGGTTAAGAAACTCGGTTGAGTTAACAAGACCAGAAAGGTTGTGACCACTGAGGTTAATGCCAATCACATGATCAGTTGTGACTTCATGACAAGTAACACCTTTCCAGGAGCAACAATCAGTGTTAGGCTTCCATGAAGTAAGCAAAGAACCTGAGGCGGGCTGGAGAGGAAGAGGGGATTCTGGTTTGGCCGCAGATAAATCCCTTTTGAGTCGGAGCAAGGCTGTCTTTTCACTGCCAACGCAACGATGGCCTAAGAAAGGGTGAGAAGAAGCTTGTGACAAAGATGTGAAAGTAGAATTTGCTGAGGATAAGAAGGGTAGGAATAAAAAGCAACAAGCTATAATTCTACAATAACCTCTCATTTCAAGATATAAATTTATTGTCTCGGATGTTATTGTGATGGGTGGGTGGATTTATAGAGAGAATTCCTGCACTAGCTTGATGCATAACACTAGGAATTACTAGTTTCTTGTAGCAGGTTGGATAACAAGGTTCCAAGAAACTGCTTTCATCTCATCATGAGTATGTTTGTTAACGCGATGTAAAATGTATTTTTTAAAATTTTATTTTTATTAAAACTTATATTTTTATGTTTTTAATTACTAGTTTCTTGTAGCAGGTTGGATAACAAGGTTCCAAGAAACTGCTTGTTCATCAAAAGTATGTTTGTTAATGCGATGTAAAATGTATTTTTTCAAATTTTATTTTTTTTTAATATATTTCTAAATAAAAACCATTTAAAATCATAATTATTATCATAAATAAAATGAGAGTAAATATGTTAATTTTAAAAATAATTTATAATAAAATAATAAAATATTATTTTAATATACCTTAAAATAAAAAATATTTTAAATTTCAATTACTATTACAATCCCAAGACAACAAAGCCAATGAGAGAGGAGATGTTCTGGCAAAAAACTCGATTAAAGGAAAGGTTGCGCAGATTGAGGTGCTTTTCCTCACTTCGTGAAGTAGAATGAACGTGCAAGAACTGTCTTGATATCGAATCTCAAGGCATGCAATGCTTGAAAAATATTTATTTAATTTACGTCCAGGTAGGTTAATTTAGAGGAATAATTAAGTTATATTGTCAAGGCTCAGAAGAAACTTAGAATGGAAGATAATTATATTGTGAGATAATTTAATTGTATAGCAAGATATCTAAATATATATATATATATAATAAAGTAAATTATATAAAATGCTTCATCATTTTCTGTAATAGATTATTAGAATAGTTTTTCTAGCTAATTGTCTTCAATTGTTCATTTTTTTATTAATATTTTAAATTTCAATTACTATTACAATCCCAAGACAACAAAGCCAATGAGAGAGGAGATGTTCTGGCAAAAAACTCGATTAAAGGAAAGGTTGCGCAGATTGAGGTGCTTTTCCTCACTTCGTGAAGTAGAATGAACGTGCAAGAACTGTCTTGATATCGAATCTCAAGGCATGCAATGCTTGAAAAATGTTTATTTAATTTACGTCCAGGTAGGTTAATTTAGAGGAATAATTAAGTTATATTGTCAAGGCTCGGAAGAAACTTAGAATAGAAGATAATTATATTGTGAGATAATTTAATTGTATAGCAAGATATCTAAATATATATATATATATAATAAAGTAAATTATATAAAATGCTTCATCATTTTCTGTAATAGATTATTAGAATAGTTTTTCTAGCTAATTGTCTTCAATTGTTCATTTTTTTATTTTTTTCTCTTTACTGATTAGAAAATAATCATGAATATTCACCTTTATTATTTTCTAATTAGCAATCTTCTTGTGAGAGAATGGTAATTAATTGGTGCGTGTTAAGAGTTTGCTTCCAAATTAAAAAGGTGGGATAGAATAAAGATGGACCCGAAATTGTTAAGCAAGTCTTACATGCACAAATCTCAAATTATCTCTCAGCCATGAAATGGTTTTCAAGATAATCCTCAAACTAAATTTTTTTAAAATTGGATGTAAAACGTACAAAAAAAACGAAAAAAAAAACATTGAACTATTTATATAAATAATGAATCACCTTAATCTTTTTTTTTGTTTTTTTAGGATCTGTCTGAAATTGTGATAATATTTATGGTTTAAAATGATTTTTACTTATAAATACATTAAAATATTTTTAAAAAAATTAAAAGTTAGTTTTAAAATCAGTATATCAAAACAATTTAAAAAAATTAGCAATTTTTTTTTTTTAAATTTGAGGGAATACGGTTGACTCTTAATGTAATTTGATACTCTTATCTTTGGTTTTTTCTTTTTCTTGATCTAGGCCTTTAAACACTTTAATTTTATTTTAAAAATAAAAATTAACCCTTCATAATGTCATTTGGTCCTCCTACTTTTAGTTTTTAATTTATATATATAATATAGGCCTTTCATCCGGGCTTACAAAAGTGAATCCGAAACTTAAGATGATACAACTTAACTTTTTTTTATTATTTAATTTTTTTTTAATGTAATGTTATTTAGGCTTTTTGTTTATAGGCCTTACAAACATGAGTAAGAAACTCTTTTAATTTAGTCCATATATATATAATGCTCCCCTCATTTTTTTTATTAACATAAGTGTTAAGACTAATTTATGAATATTTTAACTAATCTATGGATCCTGAAATTAATAATTATATAAATTTTTAATGATTTTAAGATTTATAAAACTCGAAATGATAATTTTTAAAAAACAAACTTGAAACCTGACTAGTTGGCTACATCCATCAAATTATAATATTTTTTTTTAAACTAGGAGAAATGTATTGTTCAAATAAATTAAAATATTTGAATAATATAAGTTTAATTATAATGAAATAAATATTTTAATTATTCTTATGCGTTTATATTTAAAAAATAAAAAATATATATAAATGATTACCTAAAAAACTAAAAGAATTGACCCTTGATAATGGTGCTTCATTTGATTTAATATATTATAAAGTAATATTTTTTCCTTGTCCAAATTCTTGGTGCTTCTCGAATCTATCACTATGAATAATGTTGTTACTCACTGATAAACATTGTCTGCTACGGAAGAGCGGGCAAAAATACTAGAATGCAACCTCTTTAAATTTTAGATATCCCTAGCTCTTCGTATGATCTCTCTTTTAGGAGCCGTACGCTTGCACACGCATATCATTCTATATATAAGAGCTTGATAGGGTGGTAGTTATTTTTTTTAAAGTATTTTTAATTTAAAAATATATTAAAATAATATTTTTATTTTTAAAAAATTATTTTTAATATCAATATATTAAAATAATTTGAAACATCAAAAATATTAATTTAAAGTAGAAAAAATAAAAAAAAACTTTAATTTTTTTAAAATATTTTTAAAACACAACAACAAAAAATACACTTAATCAATTAGCACCCACTTTTTATATTTGTTTTAAAGGGAAGTTTATATCCCTGTGGTGACTTAGGCATGGACATAAGCTTTAAAAAATAATTTTATATTATTTTTTAATATATTTTTTAACTACAAATCTTTTAAGCTTAAAATATATATTCATTCACAATTATTTTATATATAATTTTATTAATATTTTATAAATAATTGAATGTGGTGATATATATATATATATATATATCACTTCATCATTAAAATCTTAATATAATATAGAATAATTATTTATAAAAAAAAATTGAAGTTTATAGATGAGATTTTAAGAGAGGTTTTCTAGGATAGCTTGAAAATACATTATAATAATATATATTTTTTATTTTTAAAACTTATTTTAACATAATCATATTAATCTAAAAATAAAAAAAGAATATTTAAAAAAAAACTTTTTTAAAAAAAAAAAACGTGTCCACGCCACTCAAGTGAT
>NW_011499885.1:323321-349104 GCF_000495115.2 Populus euphratica | reverse complement strand
CAACTATAAAGTCATTGATTCAAAAGTTACAAAATGATGGAGTGTAACCTTTACTTCAAAATGTCAAAGAATTGTGTGTGCAAATTGATGTCGATGTTCCTGATTTGAAAGCGCAATATACATGAGCTCATGGTAAGTATCCTCATCAAAGTAAAGTAATCTTTATTTTAGAACATCATTTAGAATTGATATATTTGCGACTGCAATTAATTTGTAATTATAAGAATTAAATAATAGATTTTATGATTAGATAGTAAAGCTTTTTATTTATAAGTTCAACATTATATTTTCAAGATTCTTATAGTTTATTTAATTTTGATGATGTAAGCAATTTGACAAAAAAAAAAAGTGTCCCAAAGATTTTATTGAATAAGAGAAACTTCATATGAAATTTTAATTGCAATATTACCATTTTGATGTGTCAAAACATCCAAAATTTCAAATATTGACTACTCTTTGCAAAAGGTTTTTTTTGGTATAGATGAGGACTCTTCGATGCTTAAATAAATATTTTTTAAAGAGAGAAATTATAATGATATTCTAAAGAGATGTTCTAGAAATATATATTCAATAAAGAATAAAAATTATAAATCTTTGTTCTAAAGATTTTATAATGTATTTATAGCCAATAAATTTTTTTAGAAAGAAAATGGACTAGAGTGTAACTTTATCTTTGTAATATTTTGTGTTACATTGTAAATTGTATTCCACTCATTTTATCCGGCTAAAAGATAGAGATATAACTGGCCATGAAAGACTTTAATACATCCAATGATGTCAGTGGAGTATAAACTTATTTAATTAAGTTTATTTGTTGAGAAATAAATTTTATACAATTTTATATAAAAATATATAGAATTGACGGTAATAGATCCAATTATCTCTTAAGTCTAACAAATACTAAACCTAATATGCTTAGGCTAGGTCCATTGCCAAGCTCATCACTAACCGGCACTAAACTTAATGTGCTTAGGCTAGGTGTATTGCCAAGCTTATCTATGGCTAGGTTTGACCAACACCAGACCCAATGTATTTGGGCTTGACAATGCATAGTTGGGTCTTGCAAGTGCCACACTCAATGTTCGAGGCTTCAGAAACTACCAAGCCCAATCATTATTGGGTTTACCTGGCATCAGACAAGACATGTTTTTACTGTGGCATGTTTGTGTTTTGAAAAATTATATCTATAAGTTTTTCTTGTTCCGATGTTTTTTGATAAAAATATATTGATAAAATCTTATTCTCATGCATCTAACAAGCTTAACATTCATGGCGTAGAAAAGGATGAAAAGTTTACAAAAAAGAAGAAGAAGACAAGATGCATTGTAATATTAATTATGAAGAGAAATGGGTGAAGAAAGAAAGAGTGAAACATTTGTAATATATTTTCTATTCAACTAGCATAACATGTTTGGCCATTACAGAATCAAAGCAGAATACTTGTAGCGTGTAAGAAAAAAGAAAGTGAGAGAATTCCTAAAGTACGTGTATGTGTGTGTATTCTTTTTTATTATTACCTGTCTTTGTTTATGATTAAAAGTTATCCATTTTGACTTCCCATACTTCCTTGCAGATCTGATCAGATTGGCATATGGCCTGTTTTGGTAGTCCAATGCTTATTTTTTTAGAATTAATACTATGTGGTCTTCTCTTATGATTAATAGCTTCAAATGAAATGTGGATGGTTCTTCTTTTGGTAAGCTAGGCCCCTCTAAAATAAGTGGTATGCTGTGAAATTATCATGGCCATCTTCTTAGTATGTTCTCTATTCCATTTGGAATTTTAGATTATAATATTGCTGAGTTAAGGTATATTGTCAAAGTCACTGAACTATCAGCATCTAATTATCTTCTTCATCATCAACATCTCATCATAGAATCTGATTCTATCAATGTTATTAGCTAGATGCATAAACCTCACAACTGTCCTTGGAAGCATCAATATCTTTTCTTCTTTGTTAACAGATTGAATGTATATTTTAACTCAATCACCTACTCTCATATCTTTTGTTAAAATAATTACATGGCAGATTGCATGGCTAAATAAAGAATGCATAAATCAAGTGACTTTGTTGCCTGGTTTTGAATCAACCATCAATCTTACGACTCTTCTTATATGTTTTTTGCTGTTATGCTTTTGAGATTATACTTGTTTTGTTTCGTAGAGGAAAGTTAAGCTACGAGTTTATTCTAATGGATATTAATAGTCTTCCCAGGCTTTATTACCTCGTTGTCCTTTTTGTGCAGGGTTATATGTGGTTCTCTAGCTTTTTTGTTTTTTATTTTTCTTAGACTGTATTTTGTCTTCTTTGTGGTATTTTGCTATAATATAATATTTTGCAGCTTATATACTAATCTCGCTGAATTCTAACGTTTAATAATATAAATATCTTTTTAAAAAAATAGAACAAAGAGAGCAAGACTCGAAACTCAAAATTAAATATATTCACAAGAAATATCTCAGGAAACCTACAAACTCCAAGGCAGGAAGAATGCATACAAATCCATGGCACAGCAGGGACATCTTAAAAACATGATCTGAAATAAGTTCTTACAAGAATTGCATGATTGGAGATTGAGTCTCAAGGTCTTCCCCGTGCCGAGAGCAAAATTTAACCGGTGACCGGAAATACTTAAGATAAATGTAATGATACTGAAAAGAAGGCTGCAATAAAAGAACTGAAAATCCTGATATTGCCAAGACTGATTTCTAGCTGAAGTGGTTTCAGCAGCCTTTCTCCTCTTGATTGGGTTCTGTAAGAAAATTTAATTCCAGCATTTTTGCATTTCCTCAATTTCAAGGAGCAGAAATGGATCACTGGCCACCTTTCCGGCCTGCAAATATAATTGCGGGAACCTGACAGGGATAAACTTTTTGATAGAAACTTACTACAGGTTGATTAGGCTGATGATGCTGTACCGTTTCACATAATTTATGACAAATCACTAATTTTTGTCAAGTCTCAATGTTAACATAAGATTATTAAATACTTTCGATTTTTTATATTTATATAAGGTTTATATCACAAAATGAATTAAGCTTTAAAAATAATATATAAATTTGAGGAAATAAAAACTCTCAATTGAACTATATGTATTTTTTTTCTTTTTTAAATTATTTGAACTATATAAATTTGTATAAGGTTCAGATGCAACCATTCTACATCTTTAAGATTATTAAATACTTTCGATTTTTTATATATATATAGATTTGGCTTTTAAAATGGGTGACTTTAGCATAATTTATCTATTTTTAGTATTTTTTTAAGATAATTTATTGATGATACAGATCATGTATGAATATAAAATATCTTTTATATAATATTTAATAAGACCACATTTGCACACTTAATTAACATTAACACTTAATGAAACTTATAAATGGGATTATTTAGATAAATTTCGAAGAGCATTAAAGTTAATTTATCAAATTAAAAACACATGGAAAAAAATGAACCATTAGAAACAAACGCAAAGATAAATATAATAATTTTTCTTTATATTATGTTAAAATAAAATCAAAGTTCATCAAATTGGATATAAATATCTATTTTTTTTATAAAATAAATAATTAATATAATATAAATATTAATTTAATTTAATTTTTAAATATGAATATTAATATATTAAAAATCCGAACTTTGGGTATCCATTACACTTGCTATTTCTGCATCAGCCTTCGCAATCGAGCAATCCTCCGATATGATTTAATACGTCATCGTTTCCACATTCAACAACACGTCACCGTTCCACTTTATGCGAACCACAGCACTTCGCTCTTCTAATCTCCTTTCCCTCCTTATTTCTCCCTCCAAAGAACACACTGCCCGGCCACTAACGAATCGGATCCTATACATGGCATCAACCTCCGCTCCTCGCGGCGGCGGCGACGTTCCTTCCACCTCAGGAATAATGACAACCTCCTCTTCGATGCTCTGCTCAGAGAACCAATCTCTCATCGTTGTAAGTCTCTCAAAATCCTCACTTCGATTCCAATTTCTTAAACCCACTTTTGAAACCCTAATTTGAATTGGCTTTTGTACAGGAAATGAGGAAGGTTTTCAATATGATGAAGGAGATCGCAGTTGATCTTGAGAGAGAGAATGAGTCTGCAAAAGTACTTTTTTTATATATAAAAAAAAATCTTTGCTTTTTGTAAAGAGTTTGATTTTTTTCCTAAGTTTTTCAAAAAAATAAAAATTGGGGATTTGGTATCTTTTTTAATTAGTAAAATTTTAATTAAGGGTTTATTTGGAACTTCGTGATGTAAAATGGGTTCTGCTTTGATTGTAATTAATTAATCAATTAGAGGGAGTTATTTGCTTGATTTCTAACTAATTAGTGCTTTTGTTTTAGTAGTTCTTTTTGCCTTCATGTAGATATCTTTCTTGAAATTCATTTTGGGATTTTGGATATCTAGCTTCGCTTTGAATGACAAAAGATAAAAATAAAAGGGTTTGGAGAGGGCTTGAACTTCTTTGTGAATGGAGCTGATCTTCTTTTTTCTTTGTAACTTCTTGAGTTTATTGATGACTATATGGAATTTTAGGTGAATGAACTTGAAAACACTGTTGCTGAGTTGTTAGTGACGTATGAAGATTGTACGTATCAGACTTCTGCAATTGAATCTGTTGGTAACACATACCAGCCTGGGGCAGAGGTGGGTTTTTTCTTTTTCGGTTGATTTTTAGTGTTCTGGTTTTTGCATGTTGTCAGACTTACATTGGTTTGGTGTCTGAAATGCAGCTAACCGATTTCAAAAAGTTGCTTAACGATGAGTTTATGAAGTTTAAGGGTAATAAATCCTCAGCCCCGCAGAATCATCCACTACTGCGTCAATTTCGAGAAGCTGTCTGGGTACATTTCCTGACATTAATTGATATTGACTTCTTTCTTGCATTATTGCACTCCACAAAGGCATCACATGACTATTTTCTAGCAGTAACATGATCTTCAGTTTCCTGTTAGGTTTTGAGATCAGCGGTCGAATCATTAAGTGGGGGATTTCATCCGCACTCTGGTGCATTAATATAATGTTGTTAATTACTTGATTGTGGTTTGTTGATGTCACTGAGGCCTTGCTTAGTGAGCTCAGTGTAGAATTCTTGGTTGCTTGATTCTAGATGTGTTGTAGTGTGCTTAACCACTGGTTTTGGTTTTCCATTTTTGTCTTCCACCACAGAATGTTCATCATTCAGGTCAACCAATGCCGGGTGAAGAGCACGAGGACATTGTAATGACAAATACCCAGTCCACCATTTTGAATATCACGTGCCCATTGAGTGGAAAGCCAATTACTGAACTAGCAGAACCAGTTCGCGGGTACTGTATGTTTACTTCAAATTTATCTTCCTATAGCAGCCCAGTTAGAATAATTAAAATTGCCGAGTTGTTTAAGATGGAAGCTTTTGTGGATCTGACCTTATTTCTTACGTTTCAAAACTTGTCATGTTTACTATTTCCCTGGTCTAGTGTGGATTGCAAGCATGTGTATGAAAAGAAAGCAATCATGGGCTACATATCCATAAATGCACAAGCCAAATGCCCCGTAACAGGTATCCCATATTCACCTGTTTTATTTTGTGAATTTGATGTACGAGTCTAACTTTTGACCATGGATCTACCTCTCAGGCTGTCCCAGGTATTTGCGGCAAGATAAAGTGGTCTCTGATCCGCTATTACTTGTTGAAATTGAGGAAATGCGCTCAATGAGCAAAGAAAATATGACTGCTACTCTGGTAGAAGATTTCACAATGACAGACGATGAAGAGGAGGATTGATGAGAGCACCTACTGCTAGAACGTAGTCATATTCCTATCAGGATTTTGAGCTAGCTACCCCAGCCTTCGCTTCAGGAGTTAACTGTGCACATATTGTTTTTTATTCAAAGGTTGTACTTATTCATCTTCCCCAAACATGTTTCTCTCTTGCTTGCAAGTAGTTTACTTGCTATAATTTGCTGGTTAGAATCATGCATTTCTCTTGTTACATGTAATTCCTGCGATGCTGCAGGAATATGTATTATGACTTGAATTTCTAGTCAGCCTTGAATTCAAATCTAAGCCTGAAACTTTTCTTCATGAACCTCATCTTCAACTCCCACCTGTGATCCCAGCAATGCAAAAGAATCCAAATCAAGCACAATCATTGGAAAATGATGTTCGATGTTGTATTGTCGTTTGGATCCCCGTGAAAGAAACAAGTTAGAATTTTTTTTTTTTCATGTTTTTCTTTGCACCATTGTCCTTCACTTGGATACACTAAGCCCCAAACTCAAATCGGGATGTACCAACCATGCTCAAACAATTTCTATTTTTATTTTTATAAAAAAAATAAAGTTAATATTGCTAAACATGAACTAATTAGCGTTATTACTAGAGACCTGAGGATTCGAGCCTGCCCTTTTAAAGCTCAGCTTTCTCTTTTGCAAAAAGCGAGCAAATTTAGCTTAAATGCAATAGACAAAGCACCCATCATAAATTGGTCAAAAAATACACATCCAAACCCAAGAAAATGGAAAAACTGATCCAATAGGACAAACATATTTAGCTGCTAGATAATTAGAACAAGCAGCTCCTAAATCTCGAGCACAAAACCTTGTTTCTAGTTAACAAACAATGGAATTGAAAGCTTGTAACTCAAAACAAAAAATGATCAAGTAAATTCCTTGTAAATTCATTGTTAGATCGTATTAATTATCATTAATTCTTGAAACTCATTGACAAAATAAGTTGAGATATAATATATACGAGAACTTGCAAGATTTAGCTTCATTTCTTTAGTTTTTTCTTTTTTTCCAGATAAACTATTCAACTCTTGTTGTATTTGGAAAGTTAATACATAATTTCTCAATAAAAAATTTAACATATAAATAAAAATGTGAACGAGATGTTTATCATTCATCACCTTTTTTTTTTCCACCTTGATGTTTTATTCAATCCAGTCTGATTTAAAATTAAAAAAAATAAAATTATATGAGAACTCGAAAAATCTTATGAGACATGGGAATAAATAATGACATCTTATTTTTTTGGGTCTTTATTCTTTAAAAAATTAAATGTACAGACTAATAAAAATAAATAAAAATTAAATGTACATAAAAAGTAATAAAAACTATTTTATTTAAGTTCTTTATTTTAAAATAATTTAAAAAAATATTTAATAAGATGATATTATTATTTTTATTTAATGAATATTTAGACCGGTAAATCAATTCAAAACCTAATCAATTTAAGATTTAAAGTAATCCAATTTAAAAAAATCTTGGTTATATTAATTAAAAACTCAGATTAACTTAATAATCTAAATAAAACTATAAACTCATTGATTTGAAAAAAAAATAATTTTTTTGAATTTTTAAATCAACCCAAATTCATCCATACCATCCGTAAGCCGGTCAATCATGAACTCAAGGACAAGACGCAAACCTGAAAAGAAAGGCAACATCCTGTATCCTGGAGGACCCCTCATTACCCTCTGAAATTTGCCTGCCAAATCATCATCTCGTTATCCTGACGCCCACAAACCCAAATCCCTTCCTCTTCGATTCAAACCTTGACACTCACCAACAAAACATGTCCTTCCCTAGGATTCCTCTGTCTAGGGTTCCTTCGTATCTCCACAACAGCAACAACTGCTTTCACCTTCTCCACCCGCCCTTTATCCCGGTATCCAAAACCCCATCATTACCCACTTACCAAACTGCTCGTGCATACACTGATTTCAATTCCCAAACACAAACACAGCCCCCTCTTTCACTACCCTCTTTAATACCTTCTCCTCCTGTTAATAATCCCAATGCCACTCATAGATGGAAGCCTATGTGCTTATATCACACACATGGCAAGTGTACTAAGGTAAAGTTTTAAACTTTTCAACTTTTTATTAGCAATTATTACTTTTGCTGGTTTCCAGTGTTAATTCTGTTGAGAATTAGCTAAACTTGGATAAATAAGTGCAAACTTTTGTGGGTTTCTATTGTTAATTTTGTTAAACTTGTGAAAGGTTTGGACTTTTGGACTGTGAATGGTAATGGGATTTTTGTGGTTTATATTCAGATTGATGACCCTGTTCATGTAGAGAGGTTTAATCATGATTGCTCTAGGGATTTTCAAGTCAGTGCTGCTGATTTTGAACGAAAAAGGCCTCAAGATTTTGACTTTTTCTTGGTGTTTGATTTGGAAGGGAAAGTTGAGATTCTTGAGTTTCCTGTACTGATAATCGATGCAAAAAATATGGGTGTTGTCGATTTGTTTCACAGGTTAACACTCTTTTCTTTTTAAGGCATCGTCTAATGGTTTGTTTCTTTATTGTCAAAGTTAAATTGAAGAGTTTACATAAATATGAATGGAGTTTCTCTAATACTGTAAATTATTGCACTGTAAATGTTACATTGTTAATGGTGTTTGTTTGGGAAATAAATTGGCAGCATGATCTGTAGGATTGCATTGCTTTGTATTCTTAAAATTTCTTTTATGTTTTACAGGTTTGTAAGGCCTACAGCAATGAGCGAGGAAAGAGTAAATGAATATATCTACAACAAATATGGAAAGTTTGGAGTTGATCGGTATGATGCCCTTTCTGCTTTTCATGTCACAATTTATGATTAACAGAGCCATCTTTAGCTTAGGAAGCAAAATTCTGATGGTCACAAAAACGTCTAGATGATTTTGTGTAGTTCCTCCTCAGCTCTTGCCTGCACATACTATTTTGACTATTAACAGCTGCAAACTGATTATTTTATATTTATTGGTTCTCAATATCTAAGATTAATGATATCAGTGATGTTGCTGATGGATACTAAATGGGCTGTGAAACCAGCAATTTTCTGTAGTTAGTTTATGCGTGGTTGATGCTCATGACTGGTTGTAGCTGTCTTAAGAACATAACATGTTTTGTTTTGGCAAATCAGTAGTATGTAAGCTCCTTTGAGTTATATCAGCCACGTTAGCTGCTTTACTAATAGTTTAGTAAATACAGTTCTATGATGCTATTAGCAACGTTAGCATCTCCTCTTGACCTCCATGCTTCCACCACCATTGGCAAATCTACTAATGTTTTTCTTTTTCTGGTAAATACACCTCCATTAACTTAAATTTTCCTATTGTATTATAAGTTATTCTACATGGAATGAGTTTGGAATAGCAATGATTCATCTTGAACATAGTCTTAGTTTTCTATGTGTCTGGTGGAAAATTGATCCATCTTACAATACTGGCATTTGCAGTGTGTGGCATGATACAGCCCTCCCATTTAATGAAGTTCTTCAACAATTTGAATCATGGTTGACTCACCATAATTTGTGGGAAAAGACTCGTGGTGGGCACCTTAATCGAGCAGCTTTTGTAACTTGGTGAGTCTATCTTTAAATCAATTGCGTTCTTCTAAGTAGACATATTGTGAAGGTGGCAAAGCCCACCCTCAAAATAATAAAATAGGCATCTTGCTTCTGGTTTGTGAAATAATATCCACTTGGTGACATGTCTTTGTTCTGATCTGTTATCAGTGGAAATTGGGATGTGAAAACACAGGTCCCTCATCAATGTTCTGTGTCCAAGTTGAAGCTCCCCCCATACTTTATGGAGTGGATCAACCTGAAAGATGTCTATCAAAATTTTTATAATCCAAGAAATGAGGTATGCACACAGATTTTTTGAGTCTTAAGGTTTCATAACACATCATTCATAATTCTAGTCATAAAAATTAAGATCATGTCTGAAGAAAGGATTTTTATGTATTTACATTAGGTTTATTGCTGCTGACATCCAAAAAAACCAAGCCAAAAGTTTAGAGCATAGATCTGAATTTGCTTTCATTTTGCGAACTATCTTAATGATTTTTCCGATTAGCACTTGCCATTCTGAATTTGCTATTTATGCTATCAACTATAAATTAATCATAGTTTTGATAGTGTTGGGTGCAAGCGACCCCCTTCATGATTATTACTGGTTGATGGCAATTATTCTTTCTTTCCTTATGTTTAACCTTCATTATTGATGACAGGCCAGAGGAATGAGGACAATGATGTCGCAGCTTAAAATACCAATGGTGGGAAGTCACCATCTTGGTCTTGATGACACAAAGAATATAGCAAGAGTCTTGTTGCGGATGCTAGCTGATGGTGCAGTATTGCCCATTACCGCCCGGAGGAAGCCTGAGTCACCAGGAAGTGTTAATTTTCTGTACAAGAATCGCATATAATGTTGTTGGTTGTAGCTCTGCAACTGTCTTTGTAAACCTTTCTTTGTTCGTCATGAAGTTGTAAGAGTTGAGTATTCCTTCAAAACTTAGACCTTTGTCCAGGAAAGAGAACAGTGCACCGCCCAACAGCAAATCATTTATACACGCCAGCTAAACATTCCAACATTTTTACTAAATTTATTTTTATTAATTGGTGCACTAAACACAAGGCCTTTGTTTCATGCCAACTTCTAGATTGAATTTACATGGGAAAAAAATTTTGTAAAAAATATTGAATTCAAATTTTGGAAAAGGGCATGATAAAAAAAGAAATTATCATGTATTTTTCAAGGTAGGATACATTATTAAAAATATCACCATACTTTAAATTATTAAAAAGATCATGTGGTTAGGTTAGATTTTGAGATGCTTTATTGATTACAATTGAACCTAAAATTAAAACTTGATTATTGGTGTAACTTAAATACCCCTAAACCAAAACAAAAAATGTTATTAAAAACAAGAAAAAAGTAAATGTGTGTTTGATATTGAAGTAGTTTTTATGGTTATTATATAATTATGATTTAGAAAAGTAGATTTAAAAAAATTTATAAATTTACGACTTTGTTGTTATTAATATTTCAAGAGAGAATTTGCATGGAATGTATGCAAAACTTAATATATTTTGATTATCTAAATACTTTAAAAATAATAATTGGAACAAACATAATTTCAAGTAAGTTGTCAATTTTGTTTTATTTTGTTTGAAATGACTGATATATCTTGCTCTAATTAAAAAAACAAAAAACTGTCAATTTTGTTTTATTTTGTTTGAAATGGCTGATATATCTTGCTCTAGTTAAAATAAAATAAAATAAACTAGAACAAATTTCATTTCACTCTAAATTTTAGTTCGTTTAAAAAATTTCAGTTGGAACGTTATGGTTCCATTCCTACCGAAACATTTTCGGCAAAATAGTTTTTATTTTTTGTTTTTTAATTTTATTCTTCAACACTTAGTTTATTAAAAATTGGACTTCATAATTTTTTATTTTTTTTGTAGTTATTTTAATCTCATAACTCTTATCATGAATTTGATAAGTTAATTCAATTGACTAGATGTATTTATTTATTTTTTAGTTATTTTTTTTAATTTCATCGTTCAACTTTTTCAATATTTGGTTAATTATGAATTATGTTTTGTTATATATTTTGGTTTTTTTTATTAAATTATCTTAATCTTATAACTAAGGTTAAGTGATTTGCAAGTTAACTAGAGCAAATTTAAATCATTTTATGATCTCATAATCCCAATCAATTTAATATATTATCATTTGGTTAATTATGAATTATGTTTTGTTATATCTTTTGGTTTTTTTATTAAATTATCTTAATCTCATAACTAGGGTTAAGTATTTTGCAAGTTAACTAGAGCAAATTTAAGTCATTTTATGATCTCATAACCCCAATCAATTTAATATATTATCATTTCAATATATTTTTTAGAAAGATATTTTTAATTTTTTTAATCAAATTTTATATTTACCCATCATCCATGTTGTTTTTGAATCTATCAAGTCGATCGGTCTATGATATGTTAACTCTTTTTTTAGAAAGATATTTTTAATTTTTTTAGTCAAATTTTATATTTATCCATCATCCATGTTGTTTTTGAACGATCGGTCTATATTATATTAACTCCCTCATTTTTACTGGTATTTAAAATTTAAATTACATAATTTCAAATTAATTTATTTTTAAATTTAAATTTTAATTATATTTGTTAATATACATGTGTAATGGTGTAATCCCTGGACAGCACCTAAATACTTTAAAATCAAAATATATGTTCTTCTATTAAAAAAACAAAACATCAATCGAAAAAAATTGAGAAGCTGCACATCACAATGTTAACCGAAAAAAAACCTTGGGACTTCTTTTTTTTTTATTTTTTTTTCCCGATTGATGGAGAAATCAATAATTGGCGGCAATTCTTGCAAGGAAAAAGAAAATTGAAGAAAAAAGGGAGCAAAATTAGACTTAAGCACAACAGTATTCACTCTCTTCTTGGCGCGTGCCGCACTCTCCGAAAGAATACCAGCATCAATGGACAACCCCTCTCTCGCGTTGACCACACATCAGGTCAGTCGCGTGGTAGGAGGCTCAAAAAACCAGTTCAAAACCTCTCCTTTATAAGCCCTAAACTCTGCCTTATAAACACAAAAATCAAACAGAGCCCCAAATTCTCCACAACCCCAAACTGGGATCGGTCCAACTCAGTGAGTCGCTTCTCATATTCAAAACTATCTGCCTCAAATCCCTCCAAAATCAAAACCCATTTCCAAAACAACACGATGAACCCTCTTTTCTCTTAAAAGTCCATATATACATACGCCTATTCAGTCATATTTACATATAATATTGTTTTATATATTATGCAATTGAAATCGGGTTCGGGTTTGGGTTCGAGTTCTTCGCCTACGGGCGCTAGGCTTCGAAAGAAGCACAAGAGACTCGATGCGATATGTGAAACCGTGTATAATCAGAACCATAGCGAGTCTCTCAATGAGGAAAAATCCGGGTCGGGTCAGGCTGCTGACTTGGAGCTCCGACGGAGTTCACGGGTCAGGCGGGCACCTGAACTGCTCGATGTGTCACCGCCACCGGCTAAGAAACGGAAGAAGATGAAGAAGAAAGTGAATTTGGGTGTTAGTAAAAGTTATAGGAGTGGTAATAGTAGTTTTAAGATTGGCAATAGTAGTTTAAGGAGTGGCAATAGTAGTTCGAAGAGGGTTATGGAGGAGGAGGAGGAGGATAGTGAAGGAGAAGAGGATTTGGATGATACACCGGGGAGTTGGAGGTCGAGGTTGAGGACAAGAGGGAGGAATGCTGGGAAGGGAGGGAGCAGTGGGGAGAGTAGGAGGAGGAAGCTTTTTGATGACATGGAGGCGGGGGAGAGTGAATTGGGTGAGGGAGAGGGGGGTTTTGATGGTGGCAAGTTTGTTATGGGTTCGAAGAGGGTGGGGAGAGTTAAGGCATTGAGTGGGCTGGAGAGTGAGGAGAAAGAGGGTGGGAATGGGCATGGTAGTGGAAATGTGAGTGAGAACGATGAGGATGAGGAGGGTGAGGAAGATGATGAGATGGAGGTGGTGAGTAGTGAGGATAGTGATGAGAGTGTTCTGGATTTGGGTGGTGAAATTGATGGTGGAAATGAGGAGGAAATAGGGCATGACGATGGTGTGCAGGTAAAGGGAGAGGAGGAGAAAGAGAGATTGGATAGTTTGGAATTGGAGAGGAAGGGTGATGGAAATGAGAACGTGGAAAATGTAGAGGATGATGAGAAAATGGAGGAGTTGGTGATGATGGATGCGGAAAATGATAGGGATGTTGATGAGGTTAATGGGGCTTCGGTGAACGAATTGGAGGATGGACAATGTGGTGCTGAGGAGATTAAAAAGGATGATGTGGAAAATGTAGATTTGACAAAGGAGGTGGAGGACAGAGGGTGCTGTGATAAAAATGAAAAGGATGTTGTTGAAGGGTATGTAGATTTGACAAAGCAGGTGGAGAACAAAGTTGGATTGGATGAGCTAGAGGGTGAGAAAGATGTGAAGGTGGACAAAATGAAGCGTGATTCAACCAGTAGTCTTGGCAGATCAAAGATTAAACAGGGTAGATGTTGTGGTTTGTGTGGGTGTGGAAATGATGGTAAACCACCTAAAAGGTTGGTGCAAGATGGTGGTGAGAGTGAAAATGAGGCATATAGTGGTTCATCAGCTTCAGAGGATGTAAAATATGATGTATGGGACGGGTTTGGTGATGAACCTGGGTGGCTTGGTCGTCTCTTGGGTCCTATAAATGATCGTTATGGTATTGCTGGAATCTGGGTTCATCAAAACTGTGCTGTATGGAGTCCAGAGGTGCAGTCCTATAACCAGTTTTATTTTATTTTTGCTTTACTTGGTGAATTTTCCATGATTGTAAATGTCAGTTGCTAGAGACATTAGTTCTTTGAATATCACTTTCTGTTATTTATTATTCCCTTCATTTAGGTTTTAATAAATACCCTTTCACTCAAGATATGTTATGTCTTTGAGGATTGCTATAAGTGCGTTGTAGTGCGATCAGTTGTCCCAGGTTGTCAATACACAATCAAAAAAAGAAGAAAAAGAAAAAGAAAACAGAGAGAGGGACTGTTGACACGTTACTCAGATGAGATACTATTATTGTACTGACAGCAACTTTAATGGTCATTAGTGTTCCTTGATCACAATGATGTTCCCTTTGCATGATTTAAACTGATGTTGTCTGTTCAAAGTGTTAGGGCTCAACAATAGACCACAGTTAGTCTTGCATTTTATAGGATGTAAACCAATGGAATATATATTTTGGAAGCAAGCTACAACCTTTACTTTTTAATTTTTCATGGACATTAATTTTATGTATATGTATTGAATGGGTTCCTCTATCTTGTTTTATGAGCTAGTAGATTTTTGCAAGAACTGGGAGTTTTTAAACATTAATTTGTGCTTCCATCTGACTATTATGTTGCAGTAAATCTCCATACCTTGTGATCTGTGTTTGCAGGTTTATTTTGCTGGCTTGGGTTGCTTGAAAAATGTTAGGGCTGCACTTTGCAGAGGCAAAGCATTAAAATGTAGCCGCTGTGGAAGGCCAGGGGCAACTATTGGATGTCGTGTTGATCGGTGTCCGAAAACTTACCACTTGGTTGGTTATTTTATTTGCTGTGCAAAACATTCTTCTGTTTTGGTTTTTATTCTGATTTTATTTTTTTCTTGCTTATATTATTTTATTTTTCCAGCCTTGTGCACGAGCCACTGGCTGCATTTTTGACCATCGAAAATTTCTTATAGCATGCACATATCATCGGCATCTCTTCCAGCCTTATGGTAATCAACATGCAATACGGATAAAGAAATTGAAAGCTAAGAAAATGAAGTTACAATTGAGAAAGGTTTCAAATGATGCTTGGCGAAAGGATGTTGAAGCGGAAGAAAAATGGTTGGAGAACTGTGGTGAGGATGAAGAGTTTTTAAAACGTGAAAGCAAGAGGCTTCATCGGGATTTGTTGAGAATTGCACCTGTGTACATTGGAGGCTCAGACACTGATGGTGGAAAACTATTTGAGGGCTGGGAGTCCGTTGCAGGGCTTCAGAATGTCATCCAATGCATGAAGGAAGTGGTAATTTTGCCTCTATTATATCCTGAGTTCTTCAGTAATTTAGGGATTACACCTCCTAGGGGTGTTCTTTTGCATGGGTACCCTGGAACAGGTAAAACTCTTGTAGTACGGGCATTAATTGGTTCATGTGCTCGTGGTGATAAACGAATAGCATATTTTGCTCGCAAAGGTGCAGATTGCCTAGGAAAATATGTTGGGGATGCTGAGCGCCAACTGAGGCTCCTGTTTCAGGTCGCTGAAAGATGTCAACCTTCAATTATATTCTTCGATGAGATAGATGGATTAGCACCTTGTCGTTCAAGGCAGCAAGATCAGACTCACAGCTCAGTTGTATCCACACTGCTTGCTCTTATGGATGGTTTAAAATCCCGGGGTTCAGTAATAGTGATTGGTGCAACCAACCGTCCTGAGGCTGTTGATCCAGCATTACGTAGGCCTGGGAGATTTGATAGGGAGATTTACTTTCCATTGCCATCAGTTGGGGACAGGGCTGCTATTCTCTCCCTCCACACACGAAGTTGGCCTAAACCTGTTACTGGGTCTTTGCTGAAGTGGATTGCAAGAGGAACTGTAGGTTTTGCTGGTGCTGATCTGCAAGCTCTTTGTACTCAAGCTGCCATTATTGCTTTGAAGAGGAATTTCCCTTTGCACGAAATGCTAGCCGCTGCAGGCGATAGATCTCCTGGTGCTAAACGCATTCCTCTTCCAGCTTTTGCAGTGGAAGAGAGGGACTGGTTGGAGGCTTTAGCTTGTTCCCCACCCCCTTGCTCTCGTAGAGAAGCAGGGATAGCTGCTTATGATTTGGTCTCCTCCCCTCTTCCCATTCACCTCATTCCATGTCTTTTGCAGCCACTATCTACCTTGTTTATTTCATTGTATCTGCATGAACACCTCTGGCTGCCTCCTACTCTTTTGAAAGCTGCAAAAATGTTTGAATCTCTGATTGTTTCTTCTTTAGAGAAGAATAATCTGCCTACTGATCGTTGGTGGTCTCACATTGACAGTTTCCTTAGAGAAGCAGATGTTGCCAAGGAAATATGGAGGAAACTTTCATGTGCTGGCATATTAACTAGAGAGGTTATGTGTGCTGATACTGATGCTTTTGCAGAAGAAACTGATGCTGAAAGTGTTCAGGTTGAACCTTCTGCAGTTCATAATAGGGGCATGCACACTAGTTTATTTCGAGATGTTTCTTTTGCATCGAGCAAGAAATCTGGATTTCGAGTATTGATAGCCGGGCATCCCAGATCTGGCCAGAAGCATCTTTCTTCTTGCTTTCTTCATTGTTTTGTCGGAAATGTTGAAATTCAGAAGGTTGATCTGGCTACTGTTTCACAAGAGGGGCATGGTGATATGGTGCAAGGAATAACAAGAATATTAAGTAAGCCTCTCTCACACACTCTCTTTCTCTTTCTTCTTCCATATTTTGTTGGCAAGATTCATGATTTCAGCTACATGAGATTCATGATCACAATGGTTGCATAGTAACCTTGTATTTTGTTACTCAATTCCTGGGATTGGAGTGCGTTTTTGTTTTTTTCATTGCTGAAGAGTTAGCTTGAGTATTTTAATTGACTGTTCCAACAAACATCATCTTTTGTTTTCTCTTGCATATTTATCATTTTAAGAGTATTTCAGTATTTCCTTTTCTGTGTTGCTCCAAAAAAAACACTATCACCTTCTAGAAAATGGCCAAAATCTTCATCTATTTATTAATGCTACATGTTTTGGCCTGTTATTGTGGACCTTAAATGTAAGTTAGTTTTCAAATGTACACAAGGTGAAGGGTTTTTTCAACTCTTTGATCTGCTTTGCTGGCTAAATGATGTGGAATCCAGTAATGTATTTAAATGTCATATATTATATCACGTCCTTGTACTTGGGATTCCTGGCCTGGCCACAACAATTAATATTGAAATTAGATGCTACTGAAGGATTCTAGTAGCTGCTGAACTCTCTAATTTGGTCCCTTATCAATTTGACTTATCTGTTTATTTTTATTTTTTCCTTTTAAACTTTAACAGAACTTTTAACTGCTAGTCAAGCTGAGAACTGACTATAAAACTTCTGGCTTTGGACATAAAACACTGGGTATCTAATCTAGCACGTGGATAGCACCACACAATTCCTTAAAGGTTTCAATAGTCTCTCAGTTGGTCTTACTGGAATGAAAAGCATATACATATTTTTGTGCTGTCATAGGCCACCTAGCTACTTAGGAGTAGGACTCGCAAAATAAATTCATACTGTGATATAATTGCTCACATAATGAGATTGATTGGTTTTCATTATTTTCCCTTGACTTCCTTTCTTTGGTAATTAAGGAGGAGTGGGGAAGACACATCGGAACTCATAGTTAACTTGAAAAAACTACACTGGTCTTTTGTAGGACTGATGTGCAATTTAGTTTGTAGTTTAGTACCTTCAGTATAAAATAATATTCTCCCTGTGATTAAGAATACGCAGAGTTGGCTGTCTTTGTCAACTCTTCCTGACCTTTGTAGCATAAGACAAACTCAAAAATGCACTTGCATGAATTCTCACTCCTATCTATTTGCCCTGGCAGTGAAGTGTGCCAGTTTCCAATCATGCATGATATTCCTGCCAAGAATTGATTTGTGGGCTGTGGAGACATGTCATAAAGTTAATGACGATGGTGACGCATCTTCAATTAACCATCAAGTTTATGAGGAGAAAGAATCCTCTTTGACAAAAAGTGGAGTTGTGGAAGAGGAAAATGAGTCACCCATCCATAAATGTATACTGGTTGAAATGACAGAACCTCAAAATGCTGCCCAAAGTATATCACCTGCCTGGAGCTCATTTGTTGAGCAGGTGGAATCCATATCCGTGTCTACTTCCTTGATGATTCTGGTATGAGTTTGATTTATTTGGATAATTTTTTTTTGACATATCTCATGTTAAAAGTATGCGACAAGATACACCTTCTACTTATGTAGCAATGCTCTCACAATACTTAATTGAAATTTTCATATGAAATTAACTCTAGGGAATCTTGAATGATATTATAGTACATGTTATTCTTTTTTTTTTCAACAAATATAAATTTAATTAGGATTCTGCAAGCCTAACTGAATTAGTAATCAAATTCTAGCATAACATGTATAATGTATAATGAAGATGAGATATGAAAATGCTTTCTTGGCATAGAATCAATAACTTTGGCTAAAGGTTTTCAAGTTGGGAATTGTTTGTCTACCCATGAAAACAATGTTCTTGTATGTTGAGTGAATTCTATTTATTACTAGTTGGCAACCTTTCACATCTGCAGTCTTTTAACCTGTACTACATAAAAAGTTTCATGTGCATCAGTTTTTCCTGTGCAAGAATATCTAAAACTATACCAAATTACTTCTTCGAATATCAAAATTAGTGCTTTTTTTTACCTTTCCTGTTAGAGATTGATTAGTTTAGCTATTGATTAGAGAGTGCTGTTATGTGGCCATTCAGTCCATGTCCTTGCTTGTGTGCTGCAGGCAACCTCAGAGCTTCCATCTTCGGAACTTCCCCCGAGAATAAGGCATTTCTTTGAAAACAATAGCTCGAATAGCAGGCATTCAACTCCATTGGAGCACACAGTACCCCGATTTCCTGTGCATATTGATGGGAATTTCAACCATGATACAGTGATCAGTCTTTCAGCAGAAGCATTATTGAGAGACATAATTCAGCCATTTGTTCAGTTGATTCATCTTAAAGCTCACATCCCTACAAATATACCCAAACATCATAAAACTTGTGATTCCGTTCTTGCTTGTTCAAATGCAGAATATGACAATCAAAATCTTTGTTCAGTTGTTAAAAATGAGGCTGGCACACAATGTCCTCATGGTCCTTTAAATGTTCCACCACCACCCAATAATAGAAGTTTGAAAGGAAAATCAAGCATGTTGTTGGCAATCTCTACATTTGGCTATCAAGTTCTGCGGTATCCTCATTTTGCTGAACTCTGTTGGGTCACATCTAAACTTAAAGAAGGTCCTTGTGCAGATGTTAGTGGTCCTTGGAAGGGATGGCCTTTCAATTCTTGCATTATTCGTCCCTGTAACTCATTAGATAAGGTGGCTGCTGCTTGTAGCTCTGGCAATATTAAAAGCAAAGAGAGATCAGGTTTAGTCAGAGGGTTACTTGCTGTTGGTTTATCAGCATACAAGGGTGAGTACAATTCACTTAGAGAGGTCTCCTTTGAGGTAAGGAAAGTTCTTGAGCTTCTAGTTGGACAAGTAAATGAAAAAATTCTGGCTGGGAAAGATAGATATCAATATGTTCGTCTTCTATCACAAGTGGCTTACCTGGAAGATGTGGTCAACAGCTGGGCATATGCACTGCAGAGGTACGGTGGACTGTTATCATTTGTTTGTTAATTCATCCATTTCACTTGTAGATTGATCGCTCACAACCTTTTTTCTCATTTCAGTTTAGAGCCCGACACTCAAGTGAAAGTGGCAAATGCTAAACTGAACACCATGGAATTCCCAGGTAATGATACCTGTGCAGATGACTCTGTTGAAAGACAGCACAAGGGAGACACTTCTGATAGAAACTTCCATGAAACGGAAAGGCTGGAAGAAAGTCCAAAGGGGCTTTCTGATAAAAATCAGGAAGGAGGTGAATCAAATAAAGTAGAAAATGGTTTTTGTGATCTTAACCCTGAGGACAGAGCTATACTTTCAGAAGATGGATCAGAACAGCATACCATCCCCTGTGAAGGTGCCAAAACTGATAACCATCAAAATTTTCCTGCTGATAATCAGTTGGTTGGTAATATTACTAAGGAGCAGAATGGGACCTCTCACAGACAAAGCGAACCTGAAATTTCTAAAAATCTTGCAGTTACTGATGGAAATTCAGAAACCTTGAAACATCCTAATGGATATACACTCACAGAACCTGCCCCCTTTTCTGAGAATGGTCTCTGCAATTCAGGTGAATTGGGTGCCTTGAATCTCTCTGACCCTGGGAGCTCCTGCAATCAGAGTAATGGGTTGGCTGCAGAGGGAATGATAACATTTGATGATACCGAACCTAATCATAGTGAACATGATGAAGACATTGATGTCTCTCCAGTTGAAACTAGCTGTCCTCCTAATTCTGGCTTTGTGTGTTTGTATCGCTGCTGCTCTGTATGTCTTAATGCTGTACACGACATGATTCAGAAATTCCTTGCTTGTAAATTGGCATCAAACAAGAGCAATTTGACAGTAGAGGATGTTCACGATGCTGTTGCATCATTGTCAGTGGATCTTCTTTCGGTGATTAGAAAAATTGATACTACTGAAGAAATCAGCAATTCACTCAAGGAAAGCTCTGATAGAAATCCTGAAAGATATGATGACTTCTCAGAATGGCATAGCTGTCAATGTAAAAGTTCTGAAGGTAGTTCAATTATCCCAACAGAATGTGGTTGTCACTCTGTGTTCGAATCTGTAACTGTGAAAGCAAGTCATTCGCCAGGCTCCCAGTTTGGACTTGACCCAAAATTCATTTTCAGAGATGGCATTCTTGTCCTTGTAGATACCACCGAGGATGTTTCTTTCCATTGTAAATACGAGACTTTGTGCCTTTGTTCTCTTGTAAAATCAGTAGCAATGATGAAGCAACCTTCTGGTTGATTTTGCACAGCTTGGAATTGCCTGGCAATGGCAACTCGGGTCCTTCACGCAGTTTGTAGGTTTATATCCTCTTCCTATATAGAATCAAAATTTTGTCAGTAAGTTCCAATATAAAGATGTTATTTTGTTTACCATTTTCAGCAATTCAAAGAGCTTTATTTTTTAATTGTAGCTTTAACTCCGTGATTCTCAAGTCAAGTACTACCGAGATTACAGAATCTAACAATAACATCATGGATGGTTACCCCATGGTTGAGTAAATTATCCAGCTAGCTAGAAAATAGAAAGGGATAAGTGCTCGGGTAAGTCTAAGGTTTAAAACAATAAGAAGCGGACAAGAGAGCATCAGATGCTGGCAAGTTGTTACATCGTTGTTGCAGATCATCGATGCATGTATGCTGTGACAATAATTTGTTACCGTCATTGTCACCAGGCGTGTCGGTGGCTTCTCTGCAAAGCAGGGGATTGGAATTTTGGGTTTTGACTACCTGTCTTGGTGGTGGGGAATGTCTGTGGAGCAACAAGAGAATGTTGCATAAAGGTAAGGCAATTTCCAGCAGGACAAGTCTTACCAGCTCTAGTCCCTGACCCTCTTATAAATAACGTATCCAGAGCTGTGGGTATTTTGAACCGCTGTTTGTCAACAAGGCACTGGCCAACTTTGTTTGGATAGGAGGGGAAAAGAAGGGAAGGTTATTAAAGGCAAGTGCTTGAAGGAAATGGTAGGGCTTGAACCTCTTTGTTTGGATATGCAAGGAAATGGGAAGGGAATAGAAAGATTATTCCTTGAGGATGAAATATAGTGTCCAATTATGCATCCATATTCCGTGTCTTCCACAGCATAACTCAGGAAAACCTTGCTCCTCGATCAAAATTAAGCAAGAGCAGCAGCAGAGGGTGTTCATGATGTTGCAGTATCGTTGTTGATGGGTCTCTCAGCAATCACAGAAGGTTGATATTAATTGGCAAGTAATCTGACAAATCATTTTTATGAAGCTTGACATGGGAATCCTGAAAAACTTCCAGACTGTCCGAAATTGTTCAGCTTTGATTCCAATAGTTATATAGATTTGGTTCTGATTTCACTTGCTTACTTGGTATAAAGCCTGCTCTTCGGACTTCAAAACAAATTGAATTATGGTTACCAAGTCTGACATCAAAGGATCACCCTGTCGTTGAGTACCCTACCTCCAGCATGCTAAAATAAAAACAAAATATTGATTAATTCCATGTTCTTACATATATAGGAGAATATCATGCGATTGGTAATTAACAACAGGAATGTCGGTAGCTTCTCTGCCATGCAAGCAGGGCACAGATGCTGGAATTTGGGTTTCAGTGCCTGTTTTGGTTCCATCTCAAGTAATCCTGGTAAATTTGAAGGTACAGCAGTTTCCAGCAGAAAAGGCCTGATCAGCTCTAGGCCCGGATCCTTTTTTATTGTTGAATCCTGGATAGTCAGCTTTCTTGAACTTAACTTTCTCAACCAAGCACACCTTTCTTGAACCTAACTTTCTCAACCAAGCACAGCCCAGCATCCTCTGCTAATCTCTCGATATCCCACTTCCTGTAAGGCTCTGTGGTTTTATGAGTCACATGTATTTCTCCATTCACTTCCAACATGTCATAAGCACTCCCCAGGAAGCCCTCCACCAACCTTTGATGTTTCCTAAGAAGAGAAATATATGTCATTACACAGTTAAATATAAAAACATTTTCCAATCTTGCTTTTGACCTAGCAGTTCAAAACAAAACATTATATAAAATTGCAGACAAAAGAGAGGTCTCACGTTTAAATCCTGCCATTTATACCTCGAGAACAAAAGGCGTCAAATGACCTATGATGAAATGTACCATCAGTCGATCGTCTTAGCTGAACTTACTCAATTTGGCGAGTATTTGATTCACTCCTTTTGAGAGCTGTAGCGAGAAAATTATAGACTATCCTGTCGAACAAATTCTGATTCAGAAGAGGATGCTTGCTCATAGTATGTGCATCAACTCCATGCATTATGGTACATCCAAGTTCCTCTAGCTCACTTAAGTTTGTTGCAGCTCTTGAATACTACAGCATCATGGTATTTTATGTTTACAGAAGAACCGAAGGCTTTGCCCAAGCAAGCAGCAAAAGAAAAATCACCTTCTCCTACCAGTAGTATTTTATGACAACTGCTGTAATGCCTTATCCATTTCTCTTCCTTATTGTTATCATCTATGCTAAGCATTTCCATTTGGTTCTCTAAACTATGCATACTTTCTATTGGCTCTCTCTTCTGTTGAAAATGGCCAGTTCTAGGTTGTAATGAAGGAAAAGAATTTTAGATGAGATGAACAGCTGACAGGAAGTCTACTATTTTAAAAAAGACCAACGAGGGTGACTTTATGGTGGAAGAATACATCATTATGTTTCCATTTGTGAGAAACTATTTCATAAGGCTTAGGCTCATTTAGACTAAACCAATCACGTTTCAGGAATCCAGTGCAGCAGCGAGCCCAGGTGTAAGCTCCACCAATCAATCACACAGATTTAGTCACCATTCTATACGAATTTATGAGATCAAACCAGCAGATCATACTAATGAGAGGATTAACCGAAAAAATGTAGCTAGTCACCAGTGAAAAGAAAAGGGAAGTAAAAAAAAACAAAAGCAAAAGTGTAGGGCATGGAAATAATAGTCTTTCATTTGTTATAATTTTGCATAGACAGAGAAAAAAGCCATGTTCTACAGAGACATTCTTCACTTTAGGCTATGAGGTTGTGAGAATTTTGAGTGATAACATTTCTTTGTAGTCCTTTTTCTGAAGAAATAAATTGGATTCCATTGATTCATATCTTCAAAAGCACTGAAAGACATCCATGAGAAACAATCACAATATATCTCTTATAAAAAGAAAAGGAAAGGAAATCAATCTTGTGCTTCTGTGCCATATTAAGCTAGAAGAGACGATAGTTGCAGCTTTCTTCCTGTAAGACAAATAACCTTGATACATCTTTGAGTTCCATGCTTATATAAATGTGTGTAACCAAAAACAGATAGGTTATCACTTTCAAGCTCAAGCAAAACCAGTCCCAGGCACATCTAGACCAAACAGAAATGTGAAATTGCATTGGACTAAATAAGTTTGGAAGGAAACTTAAAACACTCCCTTTTTTTTTCCGATAAGCCGGAAATATATTGACTAAAACACCATAAGGGAAAGGAACCAACTTGGGGAAAGAGGTTTACATTACAAGCACAGGGCTCAGAAAAATTTGAATAATTGAGCTCCAAAAGTATCAAGCTGAAAGTGAGAAAAACAGCTCCAGTGACATAATGGCATAATTTTAATCAGCCAAGATGAAACCATATGACATATCAAAGCAGAATATAAGATGGCTATAGTATTGGAGCTCAATATTAGCCTTGAGCTAAGCAATCTGATAAATATTACAGAAGTGTGCTATTCACTTGGATGGATTACTATTTGAAGAGAAAGCCATCTCAAAGCACACAACATCATAGTTGTCTGCACAAGACAGTAGATTCTTTTCAGGATGGCAAAAACAGGATTTCAACTTGAATCCTACTGCATCTTCGCTTATGCGAAGAGTATCAATGTCAATAGTTGTATCGATGAAGACGAGAGGAACTTAAAGTTCTGCTCGAAACATATTCAGGCCTTGGGTGCATGATTTATTATGTCAAGCAATTGTAATCCAGGAAAATTTGAAGAGACA
This sequence comes from Populus euphratica, assembly GCF_000495115.2. Taxonomy (NCBI): domain Eukaryota; kingdom Viridiplantae; phylum Streptophyta; class Magnoliopsida; order Malpighiales; family Salicaceae; genus Populus; species Populus euphratica. The sequence continues at coordinate 324,372 of NW_011499885.1, read as the reverse complement.
ACAGTTCCCAACAACAAAAGTCTCATCAGCACAAGAGCCTATCCAATTTTTTTTTCGTATCCTGGATAATCAGAAACTCTGAAATTAACTTTCTTAACCAAGAACAGCCCAGCATCCTCAGCTGATTTCTCAATTTCCCACTTCTTATATGGATACGTGGTCTTGTAGATCACATGAATTTCTTCATTCTCTTCCAATGTATCATGTGCACTCTTCAGGAAGCCCTTCACCAACCTTTTGACGACTCCTAAAGATAGAAATAGAAAATGTGCAATCATTACTTATTCTGTAATTTAGAATAACTATCTAATGAGAATTTAATGAGCCAAGTGGTTCTAGATGAACTTACTGTTGTATATGGTCTCATCCCATGTGATGGTGGGACCACCATATTTATTGAGAAGAGAGGTAGCTGACTACTTTAAAATTAAGTAGTTCGGGTACTGTAGCGCAAGATTGAAATTAGAAGAGAGGAGAAAATTAAGAGAGAAGAAAAGGCAGCAGAACAGTCTGTGCTCTTTCTTTGATTTCCAGCTCGTTCACCGTTGGATCGGGCTGAGATTTTGACAGCAACTTCTAGACATGTTGATCTTAATTCTGGACGGTCGGATCGAAGATTAGTGGTGTGGAAGCTGGTCGTTTTGACAGAAAAAGGGGCTGTTAGTTTTGTTAGTTTTTCTCAAATAATTCTCCTTTAATCTTGTTGTAATCCGAGAATAAGTTGTTCTTGATGATATATATGTTATATCTCTTAGTTGAATCTGAGGAAGAATGATTGTGAACCCATTATTTGTTGATAGTGGAAGTTTTTAGGTGGACTACGGTCCCATGGTTTTTCCCACATCGGGTTTTCCATATTAAAAATCTTGGTGTTGATTTTGTGATTATTTGCATTATTTTTCATCATTGTTTGATTCTGTTTTACTGCACAAAGAGGGAAAGAATTGGGACTTGTGAATTGTAATTGTATTCCGCTGAATTGATCCGGGTAAATTGGTGTCCGGTTGTTCCAAATTTTCCCAACAAAGTGGTATCAGAGCACTGGTTGTGT
>NW_011499885.1:241616-315853 GCF_000495115.2 Populus euphratica | reverse complement strand
AACCCAAAACACAAATTTTCAAAACCCTAATATTTATCAAAACATAAATTTAAATTTAAAACAACACATTTATACATTTAACAACCTAAATCTTACCTTTAAAGTTATTTCCTCTCAATCTCTTTCCTTTCCCTTCTCTTCCCCTCTTTTCTCTTCTTCTTCTTCCTTCTCCCTCTCTTACGTTTGCTCTCAAAATACAGCTCTCTCTTTTGTTCTTTTGTTTTATTTTTCTTCCTATTTATATTTATTAACTATTATTCAATTACCACAATACCCCTTATTCATTTTACTCACTTTTAAGCCTTTAAGGGCTTTGTTGCCTTTTCCTATTCCTTTTTGTTTTTTTTTTTCAAAACATTACAGTTCTGTCAAATAATTTCCAACTGAGAAGCGGGTCCTTGTTCATGGTATGCGCGTTACACCATTCAAGCTCTCTTAAGTTTCTTTCAGCTCTCATGTTGTACTTTCGTATTATGGTATCTATTATTTGTAATGAAACCAGTTAGAATGCATCCATGATCCAACAAATGATATTAATATATCTAGCATCTGGGCTGTTGAAAAAATATATTACCTTCAGATCGGATAGAGATCAGCGACAACAATGTTAGTGGCAGAACCAAAGGCTTTAGCCAAGCAAACAGCAAAAGAATAATCACTTTCTCCCACATGAAGTATCTTATGACAGCTACTGTAATGTTTTATCCATTTCTTTTTATTATAGAGACTAAGCCCTCCCATTGACCCTCTAAACCATCCATTTTTTTCTCTCAAGAATGGCCAGTCTTCTATATATTATACTTGCCTTTAATTCAACTTTCAAATAGCTCTTCTTCTATCATGAATATACTACTACTACCACCATGCATGGTACCGTGAAGGGTTCCAGTTTTAAGGCCCCACAGTCCATATGCATGCAATGCCTGTTCAACTTTGGTCGAGGTCCAAGCACGGTGATTTTGTATTTGGAACCTTTATTTGAAATTTACTTGGAGTTCTCTACTAAAAGCAGGTGATGGTGCATTAAGCAAGAGAATTAATTCTTCTTGTAAATTAAAATGGATTGTCTCATTGCTAGAGGAGAAATTCAAAAAACACCATGACTTTTGGATGGCCAGATATTTTTCAAACATTCAGACACTCCAAGAAACTTATTCGTCCCTGTCAGCTTCTAAAACATGATCAGATTTTTTGCATGCAGGATCTGGCCATCCAAGCCGTGCATGATATGATGTCTCTGATCAGTAACCTCGGAATGTTTTTGAAAAGCACTGGAAAGACTAACTACTGGTGAAGCCAGAAATTTGTGCAAATGTATTATTAACATGCGCAAGGCTAAGGGGAGTTACTATATATAAGTGAGACAAAGGCTCATGTCTTTAGGGATGTTAACGATGTTGGTCTAACATTGTTAGTGGATCTTCTTTCAGCTATACGAAAATTTGATGTTATTACTAAAGACATCGGCAATTCATCTGATAATGGAAGCTCTATCCATAGAAATCCTGAAATATATATGCTGACTGCCCAGAATTGCATAGCTGTCAAAGAAAAAATTCAAGAAAATAGTTCACTTGCCCCACATAGAATGCAGTTGTCACGCTAATTCGCAGTTTGGACTAGATCAAAAATTCATTTAAGAGATGGCATGTCATGGTTCCTGAAAGATACTAATGAGGATGTTCTCAGTTTCTATTGTAAATATGAGACTTTGTGCTTTTGTTCTCTCATTGAATCAATAGCAATGATGAAGCAACCTTTTGGCTGAGTTTGGACAGCTTGGATTTCCAAGCAATGGCAGCTTTGGTCTCTTTGCTGCATGTTGATTAATATCTTCTTGCTTCATAGCATTAAAGTTTAGCCAGTGAGTTCCAATCTACAGATGATGATTCTGTAGAGTCTATCATTAACTTTAAGGGTCACCCTGTCATGGAGTCTATCATTCAGCAGGCTAGATAGCAACAAGATGTTTGATAATTACTTTGTATAGATAAAGTAACAATTACAGGAGCACATCATGCAGGCATGTTTTGACCAGATCATTTGGATTTCAGCCATGATTGTATAAATGGTATCAGTAATCTCTCATAATAATACATTTAAAATAGTTATTGCCACTTAGTGACGGGGGCGGGAATTTTGGGTTTGTGTGCCTGTCTTGGTGGGTTGGAAATGCCTATGCACCAATTAATGCCAAAGAAAAAATGTTAAAGCATATTGATTTGAGGAATAAGAGTTTTGATTTACAAAGGGATTGCTCTTTGTCAGGTAGCCCTGGCAAATTTGAAGGTATAGCTGTTTCCAGCCGGAAAAGTCTCATCAGCTCCAGCACCAGATCCTCTTTTATTACTGTATCCTGGATATTCAGATCTTCTGAACCAAACTTTCTCAACCAAGCACAGCCCAACACCCTCTGCTAATTTCTCAATCTCCCACTTACAATACGGTTCTTTGATCTTGTGTGTCACGTGAATTTCTCCATTCTTTTCTAACATATCATGGCAACTCCTTAGGAAGCCCTTCACCAACCTCTGATGTTTCCTAAAGAGAGTAATGGGAATGCATCATTAGCACTCTCTATTTAAACTGAAACCTAAACCTAAAAAGACTTGTCAATATTGCATTATTAAGATGGAAAAAGAGGGGATCACAAGCTCAAATCCTGTTACCTACACCTTAAGAACAGAAAATAAAATAAAATCGAAGGGCATAAGGAGAAATGTAGCATTAATCGTCTTAGCTGAACTTACTCGATTTGGCGAATGTTTGATTCACTCCATTTTAGAGCAGTAGCTGGGAAATTAAAGATTATCCGGTCGAACAATCTCTGTTTCAGGAGAGGATGCTTTCTCATATTATGTGCATCTACTTCATGAATTATGGTGCATCCAAGATCCTCCAGCTCAGTTAAGTTTGTTGCAGATTTCGAATACTTCCGCATCATGGTATCTTTTATTTATTTGTAATTACAAGATCAATCAGAATATATCCAACCAATAACAGCTCATATTGACTATACAAAATATTACCTTTGGAGTAGAGAGAAGTGGCTACCATGTTTACAGCAGAACCAAAGGCTTTGCCCAAGCAAGCAGAAAAAGAAAAATCACCTTCTCCAACCAGTAGTATTTTATGACAACTGCTATAATGCTTCATCCATTTCACTTCTTTATTATTTATACTAAGCATTTTCACTTGGCTCTCCAATTCATCCATTTCTATATGGCACTAAAAGATTTTGTTTAGAGTTTCTGTGCTTTGTGGGATGCAATAAAAGAGATACAATGAAGGGAAGTTTTGAGAATAAAGGAATAATAAGCGAGAAGCAAGAGATGAAAAATCAATGGATAGTCTTTGCTTTGCGGAAGGAATCTCTAAGCCATTATGCCAAAGGGCCATGGGTGATACTTTTTCATGGAAATTTACATCTCAATACTTCGTATGCAATGATACCTTTACTCGTCAATTTATGGAATCAAATGATCAGCAGGAAACACCAGTAGGAGCCTTGAGAGTGAATAGAGGCAGACCCTTGTCAAAGAAAGGGAGGGAAGCTAGAGAAGAAAAGTCAAAAGTGGGTTGCCTTGTTGTTCTGCTATGAATGGTGCGGTACAATTAGAAATAGACCTTAGATGAAAGGAAAGGGAAAGAAGAAAGAAAAGTGGTACTTACCAAAAAAAAAAAAAAGAAAGAAAAGTGGTAGATACATCAATGAAAGCAAGATCGGTGTCACATGTTCAAACAAACAAAAGTGGGTTCTAAACAGAAGACTTTAGCCCAGGGCTGTGCGAAGAGCGTCGGAGAAGCTAGCCACACCATTAACTTTATATCGTGTTAGTACGTTCACCAACACTCCCCTCCCTTGCAGCCTAAGCCTTGTGGTGGATGAACTATTCTCAACTTTATATATTACATTGTATTCTTATATTTATTCCATGCAAGATATGTTCATTAACAATTAGAGATCAGTCAGTACTCCTTCCGAATATGTGCATATCTGGCTCATAAATGATGAGCTTCTCTGTTTGTTTGGCAAGGCATATTGTTGCAGCTTCCTTGCCGCAAGGAGAGACTAGTTAAGGAAAATTAAGGAGCCAACTTAGAGAAGGAGGTTAGCACAAGGGACGCCCAACATCCTCTGTAAATTTCTCAATTTCCCACTTGCTATATGGATATTTAGCTATCCTTAAATGTACTCACAAGAATCCCTTCACCTATTAGAATCTATCTATGAGAATCTGTCTTGAAGATAAAAAATAGAGTTACGCGTAATTAATTATTTGAATTTTAATGTAATTATTTTTATATTAGATTCTGCCACAAGATTTGCTTTAGAATCTGTTATTAGAAAACTAATAATCCCTCAAGGTTATTGAGAATTTTTTAAATTTATTTCAAGGTTTTTATAAGCCTTTATATAGACATTCTAAATTAATTAAAATGTATTGATCTTTCTACTCAACTCTTATATCTATTTCTTCTATATTTAAAATTATAGTTTTTGAAACTTAAGTTTTTATATTATTGACATCAGAGCTTATATCCTATAGGCTATGAGGCAAGTATTCTAAGTACTAAATATAGAGAGGGTGAGCATAAACACTAATAATTTACTTTTTTTTTGTTTCAATATCTACTTTAAGCAATACTGTATTTGCAATTCCAGTGTTCAATGGTGAACACTATTATATTTGGGCTGTCAAAATGAGATTTTATGTAAGATCTCAAGACTTGTGGAATGTTGTGGTGACTGATTCTGATTCACCACTATTGAATGCAAATCCCACAATCACTCAAATGAAAGTATATGAAGAAGAAAAACTCAAGAAGGACAAAGCCATTACCTGCCTATATTCTAGACTTGCAGAACATATTTTTACCAAAATAATGAATTTGGAAACACCAAAACAAGAATGGGATAAGCTCCAAATTAAATTTGAAAGGAGTAATAGAGTCAAAGCAATTAAGCTTCTTACATTTAGAAAGGAATTTGAGTTGACGAAGATGAAAGATAATGAATATGTTAAAGATTATTCTAGCAGATTAATGGATGTTGTAAATCAAATGAAACTCTTTGGAAATACATTTGAAGATCAAAAGGTAGTAGAAAAACTTATGATGTCTGTACCATAAAAGTTTAAAGTCAAGATCTCTATAATAGAAGAATCTTGTGATTTGGAAAATCTCACTAATGCAGAGTTAATTAGCAAATTTCAGGAGCAAGGGTTCAAATAAGAGATGATGAGGTTGTTGAAGGGGCTTTTTAAGCAAATAATATGGGAAGGGGTGTTGGTAACTTGCCAAGAAAAAAACTTATCAAGTTTTCTAAGGGAAAAACAAGTATATCTTCAAGAAGACATATTTTCTCACCTTACTCTTATTGCAAAAGAACTAACCATGCTAAGAAAGATTGCTAGTTTAAGGGTAAAACTTCTCTTCAGTGTATGTTCTGTAATAATCTTGGCTATAGTAAGAAATATTGTAAAATCAAGAAGAAACAATCTCAGTAACAAATATAGTAACAAACAAATGTTTTTGAAAAAGGCAAAGATGACGAGGAGCATCTGTTTGGCATCACAAGCTAGCAATACCTCTGAACTGAATACATGGCTTATAGATAATGGTTGCACTAGTCACATGTCTAAGTTTCTGTCAATTTTATCTTCTATTGACATATCAGTTCAACTAAAGATCAAGATAGGAAATGAAGATATTGTACAGGCTAAAGGAAAAGACATTATTGCGGTCAACACAAATAGAGCTATTAAAACCATCACAAATGTTCTTTATATTCCAGAACTAGATCAAAATCTCCTTAGTGTTGCATTTATGCTAAGATGTGGTTATGAAATCTCTTTTAAAAAGAGTTTTTGCTTTATCACTGATATGCCTGATTCAGAAATAACAAAAATCAAAATGGATGGTAATAACTTCTATTTGAAGCTTGATGTTGTTGAAAGGTATGTGTTCAGTGTCAAGATTGGTGAAAGTATTATTTAGCACAAAAGATTTGATCATTACAATTTAAAATCATTGAAGTTGCTGTATGATATTGGTATGGTAGCAAATATGTCTAAAATTCATGTTACTGCACAAACATGTAGAAGCTGTGAACTGGGAAAACAACATCAACAATCATTTTCCAAAGGTATATCTAAAGGAGCTACTCACAAACTGGAGTTAGTCCACTCAGATATATGTGGAACAATAAGCACAATCTCTTTAAGCAATAATGTGTATTTTATATTGTTCATTTATGACTTCAGTAGAATGACTTGGGTTAATTTTTTAAAAATCAAGTCACAAGCATTTTCAATGTTCAAAAACTTCAAGAGCATGGTTGAAACTCAAAGTGGTTAAAAGATTAAGGTGTTGAGAACTGATAATAGAGGAGAGTATATTTTGAAGAAGTTCAATGCCTTTTGTCTAGAAGCTGAGATTGTACATTAGCTAACAGTTTTATACTCTTTACAGCAAAATAGAGTTTTTGAAAGGAAGAACATGACTATGATGGAGATGTCCAGATGTATCTTGTTTAAAAAGAAGTTACTAAGGTTTCTATGGGATAAAGCAGTAAATATTTCAATATATTTGCTTAATAAACTTCTAACTAAGTCTATTTAAAGCAAAACACCATTAGAAGCATAGTTTAGTGTCTGGCCTATCGCCAAACATCTCAAAGTGTTTGGATCATTGTGTTACTTTCATATGTCATCTGCCAAAAGAGGGAAACTTGATGAAAGAGCAGAGAAAAGAATTCTTGTAGGATATACAACAGAATCTAAATGATACAGGATATACAGTTTGAATGGAGCTAAAATTCAAATTAGCAAAGATGTGCATTTTGATGAGAATTCCTGTTAGAATTGGGACTTAAAGGAAATTGATTAGAAAAACATAGTTGTACTTGAACCAGTAGTAAGAAGTATTGGTGTTGAAGATCAACCAGACATTGAAGCAACTTCAGATACAACAATACTTAAGGTGAGGCCATTGTCTGATGTGTATGAAAAATGTAATTTTGTACATGCTAAGCCTACAAACTACACTGAAACTATAAGAGTTCTAGCTTGAATTGAAGTAATGAAATCAGAAATTCATTCCATTGAAAGAAATAGAACTTGGAGATTGACTAAACTTCCTAAAGATAAAAAAGAATTTGGTGTAAAGTGGGTCTTCAGAACCAAATTCAGTCCAGATGGTTCAATCTTCAAGCACAAGGCTAGATTGGTTGTTAAAGGCTTTGCTTAAATTACTGGAGTGGATTATGGTGATAATTTTACACCAGTAGCTAGGCATGATACTATAAGACTTCTACTTGTACTTGCAGGTCAAAAGAAATGGAAAGTTTATCATTTAGATGTTAAGTTTGCTTTTCTAAATGGAATACTCCTTAAAAAAATTTATGTGCAACAACCAAAAGGCTTTGTAGTTGCTGGTAATGAACACAAAGTATACAAGCTACATAAGGCTTTTTATGGCTTGAAGTAAGCACCAAAGGCCTGGTACAACATAATTGACACTCATTTGATTTAACTAAGATTCAAGAGAAGTGAAAATAAAGCTACTTTGTATTTGAAATAAGATGAAGATGGTCTACAACTAGTAATATTACTTTATGTTGACAACATGCTAGTTACTGAAAGCAATGCAAAATTGCTGGCAAAGTTCAAAATAGAAATGCAAGATATTTTTGAAATGTCGATCTTGACATAATGAACTAATTTCTTGGAATGGAAATACATCAATATAGTTCAGGCATTTCTATTTCACAAATGAAATATATTGTTGATATACTTAAGAAACTCAAGCTTGAATCATGCAAAAAAGTAGCAAATCCATTGGCATAAAATGAAAAGATTTCAAAGAATAATGGTAAGAAACTTGAAGATCCCTTTGCATTTTAAAGCTTGGTCGGTAGCCTACTATGCTTAACAATAAATAGACCTAACTTGATGTTTCCAGCTGGTTTATTGTCAAGGTTCATAAGCTCACTCTGCAATATTCATATAGGAGTTATTATTAAAAGGGTGTTGAAGTAAATTAAAGGAACAACTAACCTTGGTATTTGGTACTCGGAGACAAGATGAGTAAAATTAATTGGATATATAGACAGTGACTAGGCAAGGAGTGTTGATAACATGAAAAACACTTCCGGTTATATTTTCAACATTGGTTTTGGTGCAATATATTGGAATGCAAAAATGTTAGAGGTGGTGGTACAATCAACTATAGAAACATAGTATATCTCCATGGTAACTAATGCAAATCAAACAATTTGGTTAAACAAGTTGCTTGCTGATTTGGATTAAGAATAAAGCTCATTAACTGAGTTTTATTGTGACAACAAGTTTGCCATTGCTATTGCTCTAAATCTGGTTCAACATGGTAGAACTAAGCACATCAATGTGAAATTTCACTCTATAAGAGAAGCTAAGAAGAATCTACTTATAAAGGCTTCATTACTGTTAAACCGATGTTTAACTTGCTCATATAATGACTAAAGCACTTCCCAAATCAAGGCTGGAATTTATAAGGATGAAACTTGTTTTGTTTAAGGCAAGTCTCGAGGAGGAGTGTTAAAATCTATCTATGAGAATCTGCCTTGAAGATAGAAAATAGAGTTAAGTGAAGTTAATTATTTGAATTTCAATGTAATTATTTTCATATCAGATTCTACCTCAGAATTTGTTACAGAATCTATTATTAATAAACCAATAATCTCTCAAGATTGTTGAAAGTTTTTTTATTTGTTTCAAGTTCTTTGTAAGCCTTTATATAAACATGCTAAATTAATTAAAATGTATCAATCTTTTTACTCAACTCTGCTCTTTTGTATCTATTTCTTCTATATTTAAAAACTGTAGTTTTTGAAACTTAAGTTTCATATCATCACCACCCTCTATAATTTCAAAAATAGATGCAAACATACTAATTATCACCTTTAACTTAGAACTGAAGTAAAAAAAAAAACTTCTAATATGCGTTGTTCTAAAGTCCAAAAAGGTGTCTAGTTCTTTCCATTCACTATTTCTAAGGAAACTAGAAAGAGGCTAGAACACGAGATCGCTAAGGGAAAGTGGGGTATGAGAGCTAGTTGAGTTACATAATCATTGTCTTATCTTGCCCTTCTACTTTAATAACTAAAACAAAACCTCCAATGACTTATTAATGAAGGTACATTACTTTTTTTAGTTGAACTATACTCGATTTGGCTAATATTTGCTACACTCCAGTTGAGTTATCCTGTCAAACAATTTGTTATTAAGAATACGATGCTCGTTCACTTTACGTGCATTTACTTCTCACAGTGCATCCTAGTTCCTCTAGCTCTTTTAAGTCAACTCTGCAACACTTTAACTTTACCATCTTTTGTAATTGCACCAAGACATCAATTTACATTTGGCTTTCTAAACTATCCATTATTGTATAACCTACGTACCTAGCTTGGAAGATGGTCTGTTCTATTTTGAGTAACATCCAGACCTCTTCTTCTAGCATGAACATATAGAGATCTGATCAAGAACCCCTTTTGTAAAAAGCTAAAGATTTATTTGTAATTAATGCATGCTTGCTTGCTCATGTTTGAGGTGGTTTGTGTGTTGTAGGCATTTTATTGTGGGTTTGGGCTAGGTTTTATGGTTTTGTGTCCTAGTTTTTCTTTTTCTTAATCTCACTCTTTTTTTCCCTGTTTTTGTGTTCTTTTGTGTGCGTGTGTCGACTTTGTGCTGGAAGTTGCTGGGATTTGCCATTAATGGGTAATAAATTATGCAACCTACCCTAAGAAGTAGGGTTACCATTGTCAAAAAGGCTATAATGGTAGTTGCACCACCATTGAAAAAAATGATGTAACTCATGTGTTGCCACTATTAGTGTCATGGTTTATAGCCTCTTGTCTGCCATGAATTGCCTATAAATAGAAGCATTGTTTAAGAGCAAAATAAGAAAGATAATGTAGCCAAAGATGTGAGAAATATAGGAGAGAGTGAGCTGTCATTGTAGTACTGAGAAGAAAGAAATAGAGTGAGGTTGAGAGTTGCTAAAGAGTGGATGATTCCTTCTCCTTTATTGTTGTAAATCTTGTATTCTTTTTATATAAGAAATGGCTTCTCTCGTGGATGTTGGCGATTTGCCGTACCACGTTAAATATTGTGTTAGTGTGTTTGGCCTCCTATGAGTAAATATCATTATATCACCGATCGGATTTTCCAACAAAAATTGCCTTCACTGGGTTCTAATGTTCGCATTTTCTATCATGTTGTGTAGGAATTAGGGTTCGTGGTTGTTTCTGTTTTTGTATTTTTGATTTTGTCTTCTGGTTCGAAATCATTGGATGTTTTTTTTTCTTTTATTGATTATTGGCAAAGATGTTTTAGCTGTTCTGTATTTCTACACTTTGTTTTACCGTGCTTTCATGCATATATTGTATGCTTTGCCGATTGTTGTCTGTCTTGGATTTCCATTATTTTTTCTGGCCTTTTCTGCACTGTGCTTCTTTAGTTTGTGATGATCTTCAACTCATTTATGATTTCTTTCTTAATATCTTCTCACTAGGTTTGCACAACATACAAGCTCAACAACACAAATCGAAGCCTTTCTTGAAAGGAAAAAAATAATCTCTTGGAACAATTCATCATTCCAGGTGCGAATTGTCCATCCATATGCAAACCCGTGCTCCATTTCCCGCTCTGCAGCACGCTGCTCGTTGTATAACCAGTTGTCTCATATGCCACTTCAGGTAAGCCTAGGCATTGAGCAATTTTATCATCCATGAAAGAGCTATTTGAGAATGACAAGCTTTCAGAATTTTAGCCACCAAAGAACTTTCATCTTAAAACAGCCATCCAACCATGCTTTCGAGCATTGCTTGTTTGAAAGAAAGTACTGAAATGCCTGAAACCCATTACTCGACTGCTTTTTGATGCACAAAGCTTTTCCAAGCCACCTAGTGCATTCTACTAGTCTTTATCCCCCCACGAATGACTTGGAAGCGCATGTCTACCTCAGAACAAAGACTGTGTCCCCTTATTTTTCTATTTAGAGCTAGTAGTAATGCTGTAGCAGCCTTTAGCACCCTAGCAGGCGACCTTGGTCTGATATTTGATTTCAGTATGTAGGTTTAATGCCCAGTTTCAACTTTCAATACACATATGTTTATTTATTTTTATTTTAATTGGGGCAGCTGTCAAATGCCTTTATTTTCTCTACACCTAGATTACTCTTTAATAACTCAGGAAAAGAAAAGATTACATCATTTTCATTCCACAAGTCTTCTTATAGAGAGAGGATATAATGACAAAGTTGCTCAGTGTCAAAGACTGGTACTCTTTCCAAATTTGAAGGTACAGCAGTTTCCAGGAGGAAAACTCTCATCAGCTCTAGACCCAGATCCTCTTTTATTTTCATATCCTGGGTAATCAGATTTTCTGAACTTAACTTTTTCAACCAGGAACAGCCCAGCTTGTTCTGCTAGTTTCTCAATTTCCCACTTGCTATATGGATCTGTAGTCTTGTGAGTCACATGAACTTCTCCATTCTCTTCCATCATGTCACTTGCACTCTTAAAGAAGCCCTTCACCAACCTTCGATGACTTCTAAAGACAGAATTCAACATAGCATTTCACTTATCGTTCACAAATCAAAACTCAAATAACTTGCCAATGCACAATTAATCTTGTAGCTACTTAACCAACAAGGTCAATCCTTGGTCACATAGGGAAGTCCAGGATTGCTTTTAAATTTCTAGTTTTTGTGAGCTAACAGGAAAGAAGGTCTATTCCAAAGAGAATAAGGTAGGCCTTAGAGTAAAATATCAAAAATAAAAAGACACAGAGAGTAGACAGGTCTCAACAGTTTTATTCCTGCACTTCTTCAAGAACAAGAGAAAAATCCCAAATGATCACTTAAGGTAATAAATTAGAAGTTGTAGCTTCACTTACTCAATTTGGCGAATGTTTGCTTCACTCCTTTTGAGAGCTGCATGAGGAAAATTATAGACTATCCTGTCAAACAGCTTATGGGTGAGAAGAGGATGACTGTTCATGGTATGTGCATTTACTCCGTGCATAACAGTGCATCCTAGTTCCTCCAGTTCTCTCAAGTTGGATGCAGCTCCACTGTACTTGAGCCTCATCATCTCTTAATTTTGTAAGTACAGGATCAATCAGATTGCATCCAACAAATATTAGACAAATGTATACGGAGACAGGTGAAATATTGTTACCTTCAGAGTATAGAGAAGTGGCAACAATGTTAGTGGCAGAGCCAAAGGCTTCAGCCAAGCAAACAGCAAAAGAAAAATCACCGTCTCCAACTAGAAGCATTTTCTGAGTGCTGCTATAATGCCTTATCCATTTCTCTTCCTTGTTATCATCAATATTAAGCATTTCCAAGTGGCTATATTTCTATATATATTTGACCTTGATGAAAATGGCCAGTTCTGTATGTGACCTTTAACCTTTTCTCCTGGCATGGATATATAATCAGGAGGCCTGGTCAGGCAACTTCCCTCACCCTCATAATGAAGACTCATCGGGATTCATAGAGAGTTATTGACGAGTTTCATTTCCAAGGGATTTTTAGTCTTCCATAGTACTGCTGACAGGTTTAAATTTTGCCTAGTTTCTTGGCCCAATAGAAGCCTGTTTCATTAGTCTCCAGGTTCATGCATGGTGGTTTCGTATTTGGACATTTAATCAATTCTCCACCCAAACCAGGTTATGTGGCATGAAGCAGGAGAATGATCCTTCTTGTAAATTACTTCAAAGATCACTAATGTCAAGAGAAAATCTGACAGTTTTGACATGACCCTCCATTAATAGAACATCCACGCATAGCAAATAATTGAAGAACCAGGCCTTGTAATTCCTCAGCAAGTGTGGACAGGATATGGAGTAGAGAATCAAATTTCCAAGGATAAATTACCTTTCTAAGAAAATCACCCTTGATTGGTTTCTTCAGATGGCATGTTCCATTGTCCGAGAAGGATGTGTTCTATCGAGAACAATAATAAATTTTGGGATTATTGCGTAAAATGTCGATAATTCTTTGACTTCTCACATACGCTAAGCTTACTGTATCTGGATCATGTTGCTGTCAACCCAGCCATGAAGAAAACCTGCAGGGGGAGAGGCTATCCTGTCAAAGAATTTGCCAAGCAGAAAAGGGTGGTGCCTCCTAGTGTGTGCTTCTACTCCATGGAGGATTGTTCATGCATACAGGGCCCAAATCAACTAGGAACGTTGTTAATTAGTTTTATCTATCTTATATTTGGTTCATGCTAAGAATAATATTAAACCATACTGGCAGCAGACCCAAAGGCTCTGAGGCATATGCAGGAAAAAGATAGATAAAACTGATAGTATTTTATGATGAGTGCTGCTATAATGCTTTATCCATTTCTCTTCATCTTCTACTTTACTGTCCCTTTCCATTTGCCCTTCCCACCTGTCCATGTTGGGATTAACTCTCTGCACCAACCAATTCAAATTGGCTCACTGTGCTAACCATTTCAAATCGGTTCTGCTAGGTTTTCTACACCAACCATTCCACCTGGCTTTCCTTGCCTTTGAAAATGTTTAACCTACCCACAAAGTAAATTTATAAGAGATTAAGAGGGCTGAGGCACCTATGCTCAGTTGCTCACAGTTGGATGCAGGATTTGTATATCCTGTGGGATTTAGGTCTCCTGGCTCTCTGCCCCGGTGGACCATGGCTACTCAACTCTCACCAAATTTCATGCATGGTAGGGTAAGTTGAACCATTTATTGGACAGCTTGCAGTATTGGCCATCTTGTTCTACTGTTTTTCTGGCGAGAAAATATAGAGTGGATATAGGTGCCAAAAGGGTTCTGCCTGAAATTAATCTCATTTTTTTTTTTTAATGATTAACTTAGATGTACATATCAGCTTAATATTAATAATTATGTGCGTTTTTAATAGTAATAATTTTAAGAGGACTCAAACTCATTATTATTAAAGAATACATTTAAATTTTGACCAGTTGATTTATCTCTTAAAATTTACTTCATTTTTTAATCACTTATTACATTTATTGGGAGTGTTAGAACAGCAATATGTATTTTTTTTATTATGAATATATTAAGATAATATTTTTAAAAAATTATTTTTAATACAAACATATTAAAAAAAATTCAAAACCTTACAAAAATTAATTTGAAAATAAAATTTAAAATTTTTAAAAGCACAAATAAATTATACTTTCAAATATCCTCTTGATCATTAAAAAAAATAATCACAGAAAACTAATGTAGTGTTTGTTTGTTGTCTCATGAATAGTAAATTCTCTAAATCTCTATTTTAAATAATTTAAAACTCAAACAATAAAATAAACTATATAAAAAAGCACAAAGTATTTGTATTTCTTTCTATAATCTGTTTTATCGAAGATTTTAGTAAATTCAAGTGTCTCAGGATAAATTTAAATTACATGATTTTCATACCAATATGTTTTATCATCTTCTCCCTATGATAAAATATATATTTCTTTAAATTACATCTAAAAATATTTGTAAGAAAACAGAGCTGGTGATGTTAGTTGTTACCACAACAACAATCATGCAAAGGGATGCATTCTACTAAAATTGAAAGCATAAGCAATTATTAACCATTAACCCAAAAAGAAGAACTCCAAGGTGGTCCCACTGAATCATCATTGTTATGCAATGCAACGCTCATCCAACTCCTCCGATCCACGACACAAAGCAGAAGGTAAATTCTCTCGTCCTCGATCAGCCCTCTTTCCTTCTCCACTGTAATAATAATAAAAAAAACCAGACCTTTTGGAGCTCATTGTCTCTCCTTTCATGAGCTTTCTCTGCACTTGGTAAAAAAAGTTTAGGGTTCTCTTGTCTCTCTTCACCACCAAAGCCAAAAGGTCTTTATCCTCTCTTGCAAATCCTTCTTTTAAAGACATCATTTTACCTTTTCTTGCCGTCACCCCATTTTTGTGGTCTTTTCTTAGCTTTTAGCACTCTATCATGTGAACCTCACCAAACCCAACTGTACCTAGTTGTTGTTTCTTCTTCTTCTTCTTCTTACTAAAGTCTCAATCTTTCTAGCTATTTTCAAAGTTTTTGGGATCTAATTGGCGTTCTTATGACACCCCAATACAGTTACTGTTAACTTCTAGCTCTTTTCCCCCCCTCTCTTTTGGGTCCTTTTTATTCTCTAGCCTTATTAAGTTAAGTTCAGTCTTAAGAGAGAGGAGACAGATAAAGACATTAGTGTCAAAAATGAAGGAGGAGAATTATTCTGGTTCTTCTTGCTTTTTTGAAAACGATCATGTGAAGCAAAATTTAGTGTTGAGCGTGATAGATTTTAGTGTTTTCTCATGAGGGTCTCTCTCTTTTTCAACTCTCACTGCTAAAAGGAGAACCTTCAATTCACTGGTTTCTATTTGCAACCTCAAGAAACCTGTGAAGCTTCCCTGATCGAGGCTGCTTTTTGGTAGTTTTGGTAGATCAAGCCTCTCTCACTATGGATAGCATTTATTTTTTAGCTTCGCATTGTGTGAGGGGTGGAGTATGTTGGGGTAATATCAATGGAGATATGAACAGACTGTATTATGTGAAGATCTAGATGCTTGTTTGAGTTGTGGGTTGTATTTATTTGTTTTTTTGTGGAGTTGATTATATAGTTACTAGTTTGATAATGGAGGATATTGGGCTGGTTAAGCGAGGGCGGAAATGGCTGCAAACGCAGAAACATGCCTATTGGCTGGCGAAAACTGCAGTGGGGCGTTGGCGGGAAAAGATTGGTGTGTTTATAGAGAGGCATTGGCCTATGGTGTGCAATGGATGTGCAAGATTTGGAAGATTGATGCGTTTATTGTTGATTTATTGGAAAGATTGTGTTGTGAGGGGTTTTAATTCAGTTATCAAATTGGGTTCGGCGGCTTTGCTTCTTATAATGTGGAGTTGCTTTCTTAGTCTCACTTCAATGTCTTCCTTGCTTTATGTACTACTTTGTATGGTATGTTTTCTTATTTTTAGCCATTTAACTTTTCTTGTTGTATGCACCTGTTTCTTTTTCTGATCATGTCGCTATCATTTCTTCTTGTTTTTCCCCTTATTTTTTTGATCCGATTGTTTTGAATCTGCATTTCTGATTCATCATTTTTTGAGTTGTATTTATGGTGTTCGCATTTATTTGTGGCATAATCTAGTTGTGGGTAATTAAACTTGAAAGTCAGGTGGAGGGCGATTAAAATCGTTCATGACAACGTGGAGATCAATTTAGTTTTTGTGCAATGCGAAGTTATGGACTGTCTGCTCTGATGATACCAATGGTGGAGCTAGTTTGTGGACAATTATGGTGTAAGCTCTCATGGGTTTTACATGAAACGAAATTAGCATTAATGAACTGGATCCTGAAAGGCTGAGAACTTGACCATGAATCCAACATGCTAGCCAAATCACCAATTTGGCAAGCAACTCCAGTGATGCAGTATTCAGAACTCTTAAAGACTGAAATTCACCGGAAGAAGAGAGATTATAGGAGAAAAAATTTAAGTTTAAGCACAGTTCTCTATTCTCGGTTAAAAAATAATAATTACTTGTTAAAATTGAAGTCTTAGAGAGGTGTTTGTGCAAATAATGGAGATAACAAGTGATAAATTTAAAATTGTAGTTATAGATAAACCAGCAGTTCCCAGACTGATAAGAACTGTGATCTCCTTTCAGGAAGTCCACAATCCTTAGAAATTCTAGACATTGAATTCAGCAGATAGTGAGAAATTATAATCCAAGGTGTAGAGTTATTGGAAATTTATGTTCATAGGTTTAGTGTCTGAAGCTCCTGATGTCGTAGTGAAATTCATTTATTCTCTTCGGAGAGAATGGTAAAGCTTAATGCTTTGGTGATGTTTTATGTTTACAACCTTCTCATTGGTCTCCTTCAATTGCAAAAGAAAGGGCCTGCTGATAGAGTTGGTCGGGGAGATGATGTTAGCTATCTGGTCTGAGAGACACCTAGCCCTTTAGCTGCCCCTCTTAAAAACCATTACTTAATAAATCTTTCTTGCGCTAAATATGCTGACGACATACTACTGGGAACTGCTGTTGCTGAGAACTGCTACATCATTTAGTTCTAAATTAGCCCACAATCCTCCTCCTTTTTCTTTCCTTTCTTGGGGGAAAATGATAGATGTTAATGCTGTGTTTGTGTATTTTATGTTTGCAACCTTCTTATTGGACCACTTTCAGCCTTTCGATTGCTTCCATGCATTTGCAATTTTGACCATTAGCATTTGTGTTCATTTATAATCATGGATCTCAAACTTATTAAAGCTTATTATGAAAATATCACTATAAAGTTGTTTGAGTTGATAGGATTTCTAGAAATCAACAGGGCCTATAGATACATTGGCCTTGTCAGGGATTACAATTCAAGTGAGTATTTTAAAATTGAAATTTCATTAAATGCCACTGACGGTGGCTTCAATATTTCAGGGAGCTGCGGTAGCTGCTGTTCAGTATTTGGGCTACACTCCTGGACTTTTTATTGTAGGACTGTTTGCTATTTTAATTTTATGGATGTATGCTAACTTTTTGATAACTGGAACATTATTTATAGTTGGAGGTAAGTTTAGTTACTAGTGCAAGTAGATGCTCTTTTTTTCAAATTCTACATATCTGTAGAACTTTTGGGGAATCTAATTCTGTTTGTTATGAAATTGCAGGTTATTTGTTCTCTCAAAATCATGCACAGCTAGTAGTCTTAATGGCGACTATATATGCTATTTATTGTGTGAAAGTTCGAGTTGGATGGCATGGTGTTTTCCTATCAATAAACCTAACATTTTTCTCAAATGATATTTTAAATTTCCTGCTTCAATGGTGTGATAATGTCAGGGAAAGCACCCAATTTGAAGAACATAAGGAAACTGAAACAGTTCTGGAAGATGAGTTTTCTGTGGAATGTGAATTCTCGATTCCTGCTGATGAATCTGAGAAGGTGCAGTCATGCAAATCATCTAGCAAACCAGCTGCAAGCGCATCTGTTGTGAATAACCAAAAAGAGTCTTCTGCTAGAAACATAGTTGTAGAAGAAGAAACAAGCTCAGCTGATGAGATGAAAAGAATATTAGATAGTGGAGGTCATTATGAAGCACTGGGATTTCCTCGCCACAAGCAAATTAATGTTGCAATTTTGAAGAAGGAATACCGGAAAAAGGTAAGTTCCACTTTTGTTCTGAACTGAAATACTAGTAACCGTTTTAATTGATTTGTTCTAGTGTTTTCACTCTGAGAGACCAAAGTGTTCGGGAAAGTTGATCTGGTTGGATCATTTCTCAAAAGTTTTGCATCTTATTGATTGTTCTGTGCAAGTAAAGGAGATACCACAACAATCTCACCAGGTATCTAAAATGGTCACAGTAAACAAAAAGAACCTAAATATCAGAATACTACATTAGGACTCTTAATGTATCACAAAAACCATTATGTTCAGCTTGCAGTAAAAAGGCTTGCCAGAGAGAAAAGTTAGGGGCGGTACAATATCCTGTCATTTTTTGTTACTTAATATTTCATAGAATTCATATCAGACATGCCAGGGACCTGTCCCTTGATTGGCCAAGAAAGCTGCTTGTTGATTTTGCATGGTTGTGTTCATGGCTGGTTAAAATGCCAGTGAGATATTTGAATTGCTGTGCACGGGTGGAACTAGCTTATGCCCTGCCCAAGCTTTGAGGAAGTCTTAAATCATCCTGTTATTACATTTGCCCTCCAATCCCACCCTCCAAAAGAAAAATATATGTTTTCAGGTCCCTCTTGTTTTCATGCTAGCCCTTGTATTTTTAAAATCTAGTTCCGTCTACTAATCTTTATGTTGTGGAGTGGTGTCAGGTTGTTCTTGATGTATAAATCTATTATGTTTGTGTGAATTTAACATTATCCCCCTGCCCCATGGGAAAAGAAAAAGTAGGGGGGATGAGTGAATGGGGTTTCTGATTTTCTCTTTATCCTTTAAAATATGCAGGCCATGCTTGTCCATCCTGATAAAAATATGGGAAGCCCTTTAGCAAGTGAATCATTTAAGAAACTTCAATGTGCTTATGAGGTAAGCATCCTTTGCTGTCCTCTCTCTCTCTCTCTCTCTCTCTCTCTCTCTCAAGAAAGTTAGGGGAGATAAAACATAATAAATGTAAGAATGTGTTGATTTGTGTCTTATTGACTGACCACAAGGATACAATGTCCAGGTTTTGTCTGATTCTGTGAAGAAGAGGGACTATGATGAGCAATTGAGAAAGGAAGAATCTAGGACTAGGAGTGTATGCCAGAAATCCCATAGTACTTCACGTCAGGTAATTTATGTGGTATTGCTTGCCAATGTATTTTTCTGCCTTGTGGTCAATATTTGGATTTTTTTTTTTCCAATTATCATTGATGTGAAATTTCTGACTAAAAGGAAAAAAAAAGAGTAAAAGAATAAAACAACCATTTGTGGAGACTGACTGTTAGTGTTCCCCACATGGAATTTTGTTTTCATGTTCACAGTTCATTGATGCATTTTTATCATGTGCAATGAGTTGTGAATAAGGTCTTTTCATGTTTGGGGAGTCATTGCTTGGTGCAATGGCTTATCTTTGACTTGCCGCCATTGTGGGTTGAAGTTTGATTCCTGAGAGCGATTACTTCATGCAAAATGGTGAAAGTAGGCTTATCCAGATTTCCACCCCAGGACCACGCTTCGATGGAACCAGAACAGGATAATGATATGTGTTTTTGTTTGTGAAAGAATCAATTGAGGTGCAATTTATTACAAACTTGAAAGTATTGTTTACAAGGATTTTTATGTTTCACTTGGCACTTTTGTAGGTTGTTTGTTTCTGAGGTAGAATGGAGATCAAATAATTAAATTGTGAACTCTAGGATCATGAGCTTGCACTAGTTGTAAAATGGCAAGGCATTGTAAGATCGGTCAAAGTAGTAATAGGTGTGTTTAATCTGGGAAACCTGCCTCCTTAGTCCGAGCCCACAAGCTATGTATGGCAGTTATGTGCAGCTGAATGCAGAACTGATTCATATGGTTCTGAGTTAAATCACTGATAATAAATAATATCACTGATTGCGACATTTTCTAATCTTATTACTGTTATAAGCAGGATAATTCAGATTACTGCTCTGAGGAATCGAGGTGGATACAGTGCACCAAGTGTGGCAATTCACATATATGGGTGTGTACTAATAAGAATAAGACCAAGGCAAGATGGTGCCAGGTTGGTTTTCTGATCCTCTTTCCAACTCTATATTTCATCTTTCTAAATTTATAAATTAGAATTAATTTTTGCTTCAGGATTGCCGCCAATATCATCAAGCCAAGGATGGAGATGGATGGGTTGAATATAAAGGCTCATTGATCTTTGATAGGCCTCAGAAGGTACATTCCTCGTGATTTTACTCATTATTTCATCTATGTTTCAGAAAACATGTCTGTTAATTCTTCAGAATAATGTGATCTTATTTTGTGAATGTGGTTTTGGTGATCTGAATGTTCCTTGTGATTACTCATTATTTCATCTGTGTTTCACTAAATATGACAGAATCATCTGATCTTATCTTGTGAATGTGATTTCGGTGATCTGCCATCTGTCAACTATTCATTATGCTAAGCATTTTCAGTTCCTGTTTTTTAGATGGAAATTCCGCGTGCATATGTTTGTGGTGAGAGCAAAATCTTTGATGTGTCGGAATGGGCTATTTGCCAGGTCTGTTGTTCTTTTTTCATGGGCATGTGCTGATTTTGTTTCTTTTCAATATCCCATTTGAACCTTGCTGATCCCATTTGAACCTTGCTGAAGAAAAAAAGAAGTATTACAATTAATGACTACAAAATCAGTTGTGGTAATGACTACGGTGGTTCTGCTCTGTGAAATTTACAGTTCCAAGCTAATTTGCCAATCTGAACTTGGGGCTATATAAGACATTAATTGGGGTGCAGGACAACTTTAGTGGAAGTTGTGGACGGCTGTTTTAGGGCTACAGCTGTGAAATATATCGATCTAGGGGCTGCACTTCATTCATAATATATTTTCATGCAGAAATTGAAAGGATAAAAGCATATTACTAATCATAGACTTGGGCTCTTAAATAAGAAATGTATAACTTTTTTAATTTTCACTAGGAAAGAGAAACCTAAATCTTGTTATTCTTAAATTGCTAGAAAGTATATCTCTTTGCAGGAAAATTACTGAATTTTCTAACTGCCTGTGCAGGCAGCATCAAATAGCCTCGATAAAAACAAAACTGTTGAATCCGAATCCTAGGGTAATGGATTTTTTGAGATAGCTGGTTTTAATTTCTCTGATATGCTTTCTGAAAATTAAAGAGAGAGCAATTAGACATGGCAAAAAAATCAGCCGCTTGCTGCTCTTTCCTCTTTGTTAGATTCCCACCTGGGAGATAGTCAGCTTACAAGATCCTATGATCCAGCAAAGAGTACCTTGCCTTGTTGGCATTATTTCAAACCATTTTCTCATACTGTAGACTTTCGGATAATTTCATTATTTCCTATTTCATTAATGGAAATGATTGATGACCGGATCTTTTAATTCCTCATGGCAGTCGCATCAGTGGTGCCTATAACTTGTACGTTGACTGAATTAATTATAATCAGATTATCAGTTATAATCCAATATTCTAAATCATTAAAACTCTTTACAGGGGATGCAATGCAGGCCCAACACCCATAGGCCAAGCTTCCATGTAAACATGGTTGGCTTGGAGAAGACAAAATGGTCCAACTCAAGCAAATACCCGTGGGATTTGGATGCTGAAATGATGGATGAGAAGGAAGAAGAAGTTGAGGTGTGGCTTCAGCGGGCTTTTGGCCGTTTTTGTGAGACCTCCAAACGTAGAAAGAGTTGGAGTCCTTTTAAGTTGCCCCAAAAGAAAGGGAAGAAGCAATGGCGAAGAGCATCAACTTGAATGAATTCCCATTGCAACCAAATGGAACTGTGCTTTTGTTCCCTTGTTGTGGGGGTGATTGGTTTGGATCGAGATCACCTGTTTCACCAGTGGAATGTGGTTTGGTGATTCCAGCAAAGCCAAATTTGAGGAATTGAGCTGGGTTTTAGAGGCTAAACGAAAAAGGACAGATGGGTTTTACCAGAGTCTGGTGTAATTTTCAAGCTTGTAACATGCTGTTACCTTGCAGCATGCGACTGGTCATAGGTTCTGTCAATGTCAGAATAACCCCCATCCCATCAAAGGAAGAAAAAATCAAGATACATTTTGCACAAGCAGCACATAATGTTAGCCCTTTTTGCACTAATTTTCAATATTTTGTACATATAATTTTCCATTTCAATAAATTTCTCATTTACCTAAGATTCTGCTTTCATGCTGTTTATTTAAGAATGAGAATGAGAATGATCAAAATATTTTTCCCTTTATCATTCAAGAGCTATCTTTGTCAACAAATTATCAATTCTAGATACATTATTCAACAAATTCTCTTTTCACCCTTTACCAATCATCAACTATCATTTCCAAAGGATTGTGAAACACCTAGGACCATAGATGCAACTCATTTGGAATTTGAAAATGTTATGAAATTGCTCACAATTCAAGATTTTTGGTAACTTGATCACATTGGATCAGACAGAGAAACCAGAGGTGTAATTGAGTGAGAGAAGGGAAGTAAATGAGGGAGATGGCGAGGAGACGAGAGAAAAAGAGAGATACCAAACCCTTGTGCAATTATTTATAAACATTACAAGAATTTGTCCATTTACAACAGAATAGCAAAACTGTGTACCTGTGTATATAAGGGATGGTTATAAAATTTACAAGTCTAGTAAAAGAAAATAAAAAAAAATGGAGTAAAATATATGCAATCGGAATTTTTCTCACATTGAAGTTCAAATGCTCCAATCATACATCGCAGTAAAAGCGTCATGGTCGTGCTTGATGAGTGTTGTGATGACAGGATCGAAATTTCCTGCATCTCTGATTTGCAAGATGCCTAAAAGGATGTCGCAGCAGATGCTTTAGTCTTGGAGAGTACTCATGCTTTGAGGTCCATGAAATCCAGAAGTTCAAATGCTCCGACCATAAAACCCGGTCAAAGTTGTAGGAGTTGCGGTTGATGAGTTTTCTGATGACAAGATCGAACTGTCCAGCATCTCTGATCCAGAAAATGCATTAAACGATGTTGTAGCAGATGCTTTGGTGTTGGAGGGTGCTCGTACTTTGAGGTCCATGAAATCAGAAATTAGGCCTGGCTTCGTTATCTTTCTCTCATCAAGGTCCTTCTGGCCAGTCAGCATTCTGACTACGGTAGACATGGAAGGCCGAAGCTTTGGATTATCTTGGGTGCAGAGTAGACCGATTTTTAGAAACCTACAAGCCTCCTCAGCATCAAAGTCACCATCTAATGCCGTATCCACCAGAGCAACCAGCTCCCTTCGCTCATAAAGATCCCAAGCCTGCAACAGTAGAACCAATGATCAAGTCAGCTTGTGGCCCCAAGTGTGAGTTAATCCTGATTGTTGGTTATTTATGTAAATGCATTCTCTACGTCAATGTTGGATGCCAAGAAAAATGATTGGTGACAGCAAGCACCATAATCAAATATTCATAGCTCACACCATCAACTAATAGCATTGACATCTCACTTTTCACATTTCAATTACAATTTTCAAACATGGCAGCAAGGACTCGAGATTCATACCCGTTCTAAGAGGTATTGTTCTGCAACAGGTAATCTTGTGTTTGTGTTATTTCTGCCACAAACAATTTCCACAAGGAGGACGCCAAAACTGTAGAGATCTGCTTTCCGTGTCAATTGCCCCCTTATTGCATACTCTGGTGCCAGGTAACCTCTAAAGCAACAAACAGAGAGGAAAGTTTAGCAGCTAAGCTTATAAAGATAATTCATACTAAAAGTAAGACCCTTCACAGAAGCTGAATAGTGCTTCGTACAGATCCTAAGCTTATAAAAGGGCAGCGTATTGGAAATCTAAACAAGAAAGACAACAACTGAATTTTGGCTCTGCGAATTAACTAATTTACCAAGATTTTCAGGGGGGGCTAGCATTGTGAAAAGGAAACTGCAATGATTCTATATATGTTAAAGAAGTATGGTTAGTCGTTGCATCATTTCAACCAAATCAATATTTCCTATAACCTTTAATGCAAAAGGTAGTATGAAAACTAAATTCATTGACATAGAAGTATTTAGTGTGGGAAAATGGCTATGATGTTGCAAATGCAAACTCACCAACCATTGTACATTTTCCATTTTCAAGGAAAACGAAATGGGTTTAATTTATTCCTTTTTCCCCCCCTCCATATACGTTGTTTGCACAGCATAGCTACATCTTAAATCCAATGACAAGTTGAACATGAAATATTCAACTTCAAACATGTAATAAATCGCAGACACTTACAGTGTTCCAGCCACACGTGTACTGACATGTGTCATGTGGTCAGGTATAAGCCTGGCCAGACCAAAATCTGAAATTTTTGGTGTTAGGTCTTTGTCAAGTAGAATATTGCTTGCTTTGATATCTCTGTGGACAATGCATGGTTTTACTTCATCATGAAGGAAGGCAAGCCCTCTTGCAACCCCAATGCAAATCCTAGTTCGTGTTTTCCAACTAAACTGGATATTATTAATGTGACTGTGACCTCCACCTGAAAGTGAATAGATACTTGAGCACTCAAATGCCATTTGATTCAGGGAATAAAAGCAAGCTTTCTTTAAATCATATGGATTTGTACGCCTATGCATAAATGTTTTACCAATACCAAGTTTACTTCTGGAAATCCAAGTTCAAAAAGCCAGAACTATTTTCCCAGGTATAAACTACTGAAAACAGCCTTGATAAAGACGTTCAAAAGAAGGATATTCAAGAATTACCTAGAAGAGTTTGCGCAAGGCTATTGTTCTCCAGGTAGTTGTAAACTAAAATTCTATGATTTCCTTCAGCACAACAGCCATATAACTTCACTAAATTTTCATGCTCTATCTCCGACATTGTTTTAATCTCTGCTAAGAATTCTGACACCCCTTGTCTCGACTCGGCTGAAAGAACTTTTATAGCAGCTATTTCCCCATGTTTAAGCCGTCCCTGAACATCCACAATCATTTCTTAGGTACCATTCATAATTAAAAGACACAAATGTACCATATAAACTACTGTTATATCATTGACCATGCATTCTAATAACAATCATAAAGTTACCTTGTATACAGAACCGAAACCTCCCTCCCCAACTTTGTTGGCAGTGCTAAAATCTTCAGTGGCATTTCTTAGTTCCTTGTACGAATAGCATTTAACATTTTGAACGTGGCTAAGGTCTGTTCAGAAATAAAACTAATAAGAACCTTCATGCTGACAGAAAAACAAAGATGTGTAGTAAGAGGAAAACTTTATTTCAAGCATATGGAAGCTATGGCCCCATCAAAGCAAGTCTCTCTAGAGGCTTCGCCTGACAAGATACATTTAAATCTGGCCCTGTATAACACACATATCCACACATTTTTTGTATCTACCTTCTTCAACTACACCAAATTGTTGCGGAGTATCTATCCGCCGACCAAATAAGAAAGAAAAACAAGTCATATCTGTTTGCTCTGCCGGTGAACAACCCTTCTATATCAACCGTCACGTGCTTGATATAAACAACTTCCAAGACCAATAAACCTGAATTATCAGAAAAACAATTAGTCTCGGGTACTTAAGCCAGATACCACAGCGATTAAACAGGATCCAGAGACTGAGTAAGCTTTTGCAACGATTATATGGGTACTTAAATCTTTGGACATTTTTAAAAGCCCCCAACACTTAGAGAAGTTCATAAGAGAAGAACAGAAATTACTACAAAAAAACTATCAATACTAGAAACATAGTAGCCGCTAATCATACTTAGACAGAGACTATTAAAGATCAAAGAAGAAAAATGGGTACCATATAAATTAAGTGAAGATGGAGCCTACGAGTTTTATTACAGCTAATGTTTTGTGTGTCATTCATCTAACAATCTCCACAAAAACTGATTTCCTCCCTACCCTTTCTTCTTTTCTCTTATAATTATTTCAACCTTTCCCCCTCTCGTAAGTAGCTGGACAGAACATCATTTGCACTTTTTTGGAGCTAATCATGACTCCCTTTTCACTTTGAAATGAAGAAAAATAACAGAGATTAACATCAAAATCATGAAGAAATCTAAAACTTTTAACTGGGGTTAATTGGAAATGTTGAGTTAGATCACGAATCATTTTCAAAAGAAAGCAATATCAGCGAACTGAAGCATATCAGATAAACACAAGAAACAGATAACCAAAAGGAACAGCAAGATCAAAACAAACAAGAAATTAAATCAAGAAGCTGAAAAAATCATGAAAGAACAAAAGAAAACTCACCTGAACAAAAAAAAGAAAAGTTCAAGAAAGACACAGCATGATTATCCGGGAGAGAGAGATGTATTGAACTGTAAGAGAGAGAGAGAGAGAGAGAGAGAGAGAGAGAAGAAGAAGAACTTTGCTAGTTAATGGTATAGCTTGGGAAATTAAGTCCACGAAAGGCAACCCAACGTTCATTAAATTTAGTTTTCTATGAAACGGAAGAGCTGGCTGACTTATATAACAAAAGCACAGCGTCATTGTCCTTAGAGTTTTCTTTAAACTAAAAAAAAAAAAAAAAGAATAAAAGAAGAAGAAGAAGATGACAGCTGATAACCTTGTACGTCCTATGTACCAGGCGCGTAAATTTACGTGAACTACATTCTCTAACTCTTTAATCTCATGTTTGTTTTTATATTTAATTTTTTATTTAAATTAATATTTTTTTTATATTTTTAAATCAATTTGTTACATTAATATTAAAAATAATTTTTAAAAAATAAAAAATATTATTTTAATACATTTCTAAATAAAAAATAATTATACTTTCAAATACACTCATACCTTGATTTGTTAACTAGGTTTTTTGTTGGGATAAAATAAAAAAATAAAGTTTTTTAATATATTAAATTAATGTTTTTTATTTTTGTAATTTAATTTTGGTGTAGCACATAAAAAAAATTAAAATTTAATAAAAAATATTAGTTAAATCACGACATCAATTATTTGATAACAACTATTTTAACTTTTTTAAACTTAAAAATTAGCTTAGTTAGTAGATACATTAGTTTTTATCAAAATTATGTTAAGCTTTGCAAATTAATTTAGTGACTTGAAGTTTATTTTACATGAGTTTTTAATTCGAACTAATTTATTTTATAAAAAAATCATTTTTTTCGGTAAAATATTTTTTAAAAAATAATTTATAATTTAAATTAACTTAACCGCTCTATAATTTAAATTAACTCAACCACCTTATTATTATTTATTATTAGTGAATGGTTGAATTTTATAATTATAATTTTTATAATCATGAAGATAAAATTCTTGTGATATGAACTTTTGATGTTGGTGATTTACTTTAACAGATTTGATGGGAAAAGATTTAGTGTTTATTTATTTATTTATTTTTATGTTGATTATTTTTTAACAGATTTGATGGGAAAAGATTTAGTGTTTATTTATTTATTTATTTTTATGTTGATTATTTTTTAAAGTATTTTTATTTTAAAATATATTAAAATAATATTTTTTTTATTTTTAAAAATTTATTGTTAATATCAACACATTTAAATAATATAAAAAATTTAAAAATAATTTTAAATATAAAAAATAAATTTTAAACAAATACTATTTTAACGGAATGTGAATCTACATAACCTAAGCACATTTAAAACTGTTAAAGAAAAAAAAGAAAAAAAAAAAAAGAGTAAGCTTCCGAGTTAGACAACGTCATGACTGCGTCAGCTACTCATTTATTGCCGCCTCGTGTGTTGGAATCTCTCGGCACCAACCGTCAACTACGACCGTTTCTTCAACTCCAACAGCCTGCCTAGTCGTCTAGGGCGATGACATTCGCTTTTATATATATATATATAAAAAAACTAAAAATCTGAATATAACATCAAAGATATAATATATTCAATAATTTAAAATATCAAAAAACCGAGAGGGTGAAAGAAAAGGAAGAAAAATTCATCACTATATTAAATTATTAACAAAAATACCTATCATAACTATAAAAATAAAATATATTAGTACTTTAAGCAACATAATTAAAAAATATTTTTAAACAAATGGAAGCTCATCATAGGCACATATCCTATTATATCTTAAATCTAAATTAGTTGAAACAAGATCTAAGTATGAACTCATTGACCCAATTAATTTATATAGCATAATCAAATGGATTCCTACTTCAATTATCATATCTCTTTTATCAACTAGTTTATTAGTTTCTCTTTTATAACCCTCTTAAAATCTACTTTTTTATGAAAAATATTAATTTATATTTTCAAATTCAACTTGTATAACTGATATTATTATAAAAAGAAACATTATAACAGGAAAAAAATTGATTCAACGAGGGAAAAAGATGTAGAAATTAAAAAAAAATATCATTTGATTTATTAATTTTAAAATTTTAAAAAATAAAAAACTATAAGTTTTATTATTGAGTGATAAATTAAAAATTCATGGAAAATTATAGCCTTGACCATGAAATAGAGCACCAACACGCCCTCGTGGATATTGTTTTTTCAATGGAAACAAAGAGCTAATTATCAAACATATATTTCTTTTTTTGTATTTTTGTTGCTTACATTTGAATCAAACTCGTCGGCACCCAAAAACCATTGCTGTCTCATAAAATGTTCCTCTTTTTCTTTGTTCAAGCACTCTCTTACATTTCATAATTTTCCCCGGTGGAATTGAATTTAAATTAATTAACATAATTGTCTAGCTAGATAAGACAAATATATATAAATTCTAAAAGTATGTGGTTCACATGTATCATCACTTCATGTGCTAACTTTGACCCGGTCAAGAAGTTAAAACGTTTTATAGGTTGCCGAGCAACAAGTTCAATGTATCAAGATTATAATAAAGAAAAATACACATAAAATTTTAATTATTTTTCACACTACTACAAATATTTTCTAGTTTAGTATGTCTGTGTTTATAAGTATAATTATAGTTATTTTTTAAAATATTTTTGGCTCAATAATATATCAAAATAACTTTTTTAAAAAAATTATTTTAAAATTAGCATATTAAAATGATATAAAAATATAAATAAAAAATTTAAAAATTAATAAAATATCATTTGAAACACGGATTTGATCTCGCTTTGTAAATATAAATAGGCCATTTCTTCAACACCTTTATTACAAAAACAAAAAAAAATGGAAGAAGGAAATCAATTCAACTTCACGTGTGAACTCATTTATTCAATTGGGATTACTATAAATCTTCATATTCTTCTGTTGGAACACCAAAAAGAAAAAAAATAATCAAGGGTTATTATTTGGTTTGATTGCTGCTTTATTCCTTTAGGGTTGACGGCAATAAAATATGATTTTCCCAGAAAATTCACGTTTTGTCAACGTTTATGATATCACATTTTGGAAGGCCTTATGTGCTTAGATCACAAATGGTCAAGAAAAGCATTCGAAGAAGCATCCTTTGATTAATAATTCCAACCTACCTATAAATATACAAATAAACTACGAAGGGAGGTTTCATGGAAAGGAGATTAAATTGGCTGCTTCAACATTATTACTGCGTGCTTGGTACTATATATTAAATAAAAAAATTATTTTTTTATTTTTAATATTAGAATATTAAAACTATAAAATAAATCTTAAAAACTATCAATTTGATTTTTTTTCATTTCAATTTTTTTTTTAAAAAATATAGAAACAGATAGAAACTCGAACTTTCAAACAGCCACTTGATCGGGATGGAAACATGGATCATCATTCATGTGAAAATATTAAAGTTGACTAGAAAGGCACACTTTTTTAGAATCGTTTCCTTAATTGTCTTATCCACGTATAATTACGTGAATGGACGTTAAGAATTGAAAACTAATATTAAAGATGAAAATATTCATGATCGAAGTTATGAACACACACACTAGAATTCCCATGATGGGCTCTAGATTTTCAAAGAAATGATTAGGTACGAGGACCAAATCGGCCGCATTCTATATAGTTAAATACAGTTTATGGATGCCAAGAGCCACTGCCTATAGATAATTGCTGGGGATCTTTTAATAAGGTCAAGTTGCTCTGCTGATAGACAATTATTTTTGGAATCAAACATTTCTTTTTCAAAATACTCCACTTTTGATGTTAATCATTTTCGGCCCACATAAACAAAAAAAATAAAAAAAGAAAGAAAAGAAAACATACAAAAACAAAAACAAAAAATATTGGAAGAAAATAAAAAATATATATATTAGTGAGTAAGAGTATACCATAACGTTCAAGAAATTGTCAAACACTAGTTAAGAAAGATTAATTATACAAGATTAAAAAATTTAATAATGTATTTTCGATTGATAAAGGTTTTATTAGCAAGGAAAATTCAATTTAATAAAAAAAATTCAAAATTGAATGTTAAATGATTCAATAAGAATTTTTCAAGGTTTATTTGAACTTATTAAAAGCTTTAATTCGAAGAAATTAAAGTATAGGGACCGAATTGTATTTTTTAGGAGTTAATTTGATCAAATTAGAAGCTTATTCAAGTTTAATGGGCAATTAAGAACTTGATTAAAGAAATCAAAAACCAATGATCAAATTGGAAAAGAGGCATAAATATAGGGGTTGAAATTGACCAAATCAGGGGTCAAATTGAAGAAATTAAAAGTTTGTTGTTCAATTAAGGGTTAAATTCAGAACTCAAAACCAAAATGAAAGAAGTGGCCAACTCAAAGGCTAATAATTGAGTTTGGAGGGTTAAATTGCACACAATTAAAAGTTTTTGTGTCAATTAAGAGTGTACATGCCACAATTAAAAAAATATGGATTAAATTGAAACTTTGTTAATTCCCAAATCAAAAACTTTAATTTATAGGGTTTAACCCAGTCGATGCATCGTTCAACTTTTGTTCTTTTTCTTTATTGGTAGTTCATGATGATCAAGTTGACACCTTTTAAGAGCTTGTTATAGAGTTTTAGACCTTCAAAACATGAGATTGTTTTTAAATAAAAGAGAAACATCTTAGTTACAACCCTATTTTCATGAAATTAGATGTTTACATCCTGATTTGTCTATAAAAGTCCCCAACATCTTGTCCTTCATCAACCATCACTCAATTTTTATATTTCAAGTTGATTCAGTTAGCGACTTCAGACACATGAATGCGGAATTACAAACCTCTAAATTGAGTAATGATAGATCTAAATGAAAGGTGTACACCTTCTCTATCAACTTCAGGTGATCTCATGCGACGATGACATTATAATTGCTCTGAAAAGGCCTCGAAAATGGGTAACTTAGTCAGCACTGATAATACAACCATCATGCAAATAATGATTTGGTTTTCATGTGTTCACATATAAAGGTTCTTTAATGAGTTCTTAATATAGGCTTAAAGCATTTCCTTCAAGATCAAGAGATTACAAATGAATTCTAAACCTTTCAAAATCCTTGCAAAACCTTATAAATACACCCCAAGTTTAGAGAAAAAGAAAAAGAAAAGGAAACGAAAAGATAAGAAAAAGAAGAAAAATATAAATAAAAAACATAAATGTAGAGGTCTAAAAGCCTAAAAAAACTATTTCTTAGTTACAAGTCTATGAAAAGCAAAAATTTTCAAAAGAAAAGAGAGTAAAACGAAAAGAGAGTAACTATTCTATGTATACTTTTCTAGTTCAAATAGAGGTTTTTTATGGCCTATTTTTTATTTTTTTATTTACTTTTATTTATATTTATGTTTATAAGCATAGAAAAGATGTTTAAATGCTTAACAAAGAAAAAGTAGTTATTCTAGGTATATTTTTTGGGTCTAAAAGTAGGTCTTTGTGGCCTGTATTTTTATTTTTTTATTCACTTTTGTTTTATATTTATGTTTATAAACATATAAAATAGGTTTAAATACTAAGTAATGTTATATTCATCTCTTTGTTGCTATGTTTTTATTTAACAATGCTTATTTTGAAGTTTTTTGATGTTTTGATACATTAAAGTTGTAGATTAAGCTTTTTTATATATATATAAATAATCTTATTTTAGTTTTTGTTTAATTGAAGCTATGCATGCTAAAACAAAGGTGTTTTTTTCCTTGGGTTTGCTAGGTGTATTAATGTACAAAATTGGTTCAGAAAACTAATTTTGAATCCATGTTGTGTGAACATATAGTCTGTTTTAAGTTTTTTTTTTACATATAGATTTGGTACCTCTTGCTTGATTTTGATATTTTGATTTTTTTTTTTTTAGTTTTTGTAATTCAAACATGTTTATGTATGATATTATGACTTGTTAAAATAAAAAAGCGTGTTTTAGAAACTAAATGGGCCCATTTTTTGGCTTAGCAGTGGTTGCAATTTCTAGGCATAGCTGGGTTTTTATTTTTTCTAGGTTTGGGCAATGTTCTTTATGTTTTTGGGAAGAACATTGCTTCAGCCTTGGATTAAAACTGATTTTGATCAATTTCTTTGCACATACACCTTCCTTATGTTTGATTAACTAATAATCTGATATTTATTTGCATCAATAATATGTTGAAATGGGTTTAATTATAGGGTTTTAGTTTTAAACCGAAATCTATTTTGGTCAAATCTTGATGATTCATTGATAATCAAGTGAATGAACGTAAATTATTGATCTTTTCATGATTTGCAACATATATATGTCTTTGTTTGTTCATATCTAATCTAGTTTGAGAATCATAATGTTGGGTTCATGTTGAATATTCTTTATTTATTTTTCTTGTTCTTCCTAAGAGCATTGCCTTCACTACATGATTTTGACTTGTTTTATTTTATTTATTTGCCCAAAACCATTCCTTATGCATGATTAGCTAATAATCTAGTGTTTATTTGCATTAACAATATGATTTTAATGACTTTTAATTCTTAGGTTTCGGTTCTAAACTTCTAAACTGAAATCTATTTTGATAAAATTGTGATATTTTAATGATACTCAAAGTGATTCGATGTTAGGTTATTGATCCTTGTATGATTTCCAACATGTATGTGCCTTTGTTGTGATCAAATTTGGTTCGATTTGGAACCTAGGAACCTACGTTGCTAGGTTTATTTTAGATTTTCTTTGTTTTTTTTTTGTGTTTAATCCGTTTTGTTCAAGAATATTTGAGGTTTTTTAGGTGTTTAGTCTTTTTTTTTCTTTAGATTTGATTTTGGGTTGTTTTTTAGGTCAAACCAGAATTATGGTTTGGTTTATTGTCGAATATAAAATTTCAGGTCGACCCAATCAGATCGGGTAAAAAAAAGTGGGTCAAAGGGATTTATACCCTTTGACTTGCTATAATTTTTGTTTAAGGGTTTTTGGGTTGAAGGGTGTGTTTGGCAAACACCCTTTAAGCCTCTTTTTGATAGTTTTGTTACAAAGAAAAAAAATGAGTTTTTGCCAAACAAAGCTTAAAAAAATATATCTTCTTTTTTTCTTGTATATGGCTAAAAATCCTAAAGTTACTTAAGTATTTTTCTTATAAAAAATGAAAATGCTTTGACATGTTTAAAAGAATATTGCATGAATTTGATAATAAGTTTATAAATCTTCAGAGAATTTTAGCCTGCATTTCAAAAATATAATAAAATTTTATTATGTTTCTTTTAATATGTAAGATTATGAACTTATATATAAGATATATTATTGATATTAAATAAAAAATAATTTATTTTATGTTTTTATGTTGATATTAAAACAGTTATGTTTTTAATCTAATATGATAAGGACTTCCTTATTAAGAAGAACTTTTCTTAAACTTTAAATAAACTAACTATTAGAAAACACAATATTTTTTTTATTTTATATCAAACAAATAAATAATACATTTTACCTCGAATAAGACATATTAGGAATGTTAATACCTTTTCTTTACACAATTAGTCTCTTCATCCAGACTATAAGATCAGTTATGGTTCATAATAATCAAAATATTAGGTAACAACTTACATTTATTTTTTTTTATTAATAAAAAGTAAGAATTTTTTATTATTTTCATCTATTTTATTCTTAACGATCCTGATCCAGAAGAATGATTATTACAACGCCGCTTATATATGATAACTTTCACAGCTTAACATTTGATAAATGGATTAATTTCTCAATAGCTTGAAAATGAGGTCGTCCTTTTTTTACCGTTTTTAATTAAACTAAGAAAATGATAGTGAAATCCACCCACCATCTTAAAGAGAAAAAAGGTTTATGTTTCTAGTTTTCTTACAAACAAACTATCAATGTGGGTATTTGTCATAATTATTTTTGGATATTGACTTGGATCATAAGTTGATCTAGATTAATTATTTTTAAAAAAATTAAAATAACTTTTTTAAAATAAAAAATTAAATTTATTTTTATTGGATCATATTGGATTGATAATATCAAATCATATCAACTAGATGAATTTTATTTTTTTTAACAAATGACCATGGATAAGTTGATCAATTCTAAATTACCCGCCTAACGAGATTTAATGACAGTACAATGTCCAAAGACTTTGCATGCTAGTGATATTACAAAACAAAATTAAAAGTCAGATCATATCAACTACAAGTTTACATTCCATTGGAGCTTGCCGAGTTTGGATCATAGTTATTAAACTCGGTCTGGGGTTGACCCGGTCAAGAGGCCGGGTCCTGGGTTTAATGGGTCAACTCGGGTCAATTCGGGTCGACCTAGAAAAATTAAAAAAATAAAGTTTTAATATTTTATATAAAAAAATCTATGTACATATAAATTATACATATTGTAAATAATGAAGTTTAAAGGAATATTTTAAAAGGTTTTTTATACTACATTGAAAAAAATATTATATTAAACTTTTAAGTTGAAGTATTTAAATAAAAAAAGTTTTTTATCCCACATTGAAAAAATATAATTTTTTTCTTGGGAACATATAGTATTTATACTAATAGATTTTAAATCTCATATTGAAAAAATATTATTTTTTTCATGGGAGCATAAAGTATATATACGAAAGGGCTTTAAGTTCCACATTGGAAAGATAATATGTTATTTTTTTAAGTTGAAGTATTTAAACGAAAAGATTTTTTTATTCCACATTGAAAAAACATGATTTTTTTCTTGGGAACATAGAGTATATATACGAAAGGGTTTCAAATCCCACATTGAAAATATATTATGTTATCCTTTTAAGTTGAAGTATTTAAACCAAAAGATTTTTTATCGCACATTGAAAAAATATGATTTTTTTCTTGGGAACATGGAGTATATATACTAATGGGTTTCAAATTTCACATTGAAAAAACATTATTTTTTCCATAGGAGCATAGAATATACATATGAAAGAGTTTCAAATCCTATATTTAAAAGATACTATATTATCTTTTTAAGTTGAAATATTTAAACCAAAAGGTTTTTTATCATACATTGAAAAAACATGATTTTTTTCTTGGGAATATAGAATATATATATAAAAGGGTTTCAAATCTCACATTGAAAATATATTATGTTATCATTTTAAGTTGAAGTATTTAAACCAATTTTTTTTTTATCTCACATTAAAAAAAATATAATTTTTTTCTTTAAAATATAGAGTATATATACTAATGAGTTTCAAATATTACATTTAAAAAAGAAAAAGCGTCTCGTCCAAGTTCGCTCGGGTCATGGATCGACCCACCGAGTCGCCCGAGTTTGACCGGGTTGTTGCCACAATTAGTTTTTTATTAAACCCGGACCGGTCCAGCCACAGGGACAACTGGATCCAGGGTCGACCTGCCGGGCCGGGCTGGATTTAATAACACTGGTTTGGACTGAAACTAGAGAGAAGTGACATAAAAATATCAAAATTCGTACACAATCACTGACCTCCTCCATAGAAATTCTCTTGAAAATACAAGACCCGGGAAGGAGGAGCTCCACTTGGACACTATAGAAGACTAAAAAAAACTATCTTTGAAAGGTCCGAACCTGCAAAACCAGCACCGTTCTTCATCGGACCAACAATCTCGGCTACCCAAACCAACCACCCCCAGTACAAATAATCAACCACTCAAGAAAACAATGGCAGCATCATGGTCCACCTTCTCGAGGACTTTGCCTTTGGTAAAGAAAACCCAACAGCTAGCCTCTCTCATTGTTATGAAGCTTGTCCCCACCTGGGGGTCGGTTCAGTAACTCGTATTTTGACTAAGTCAAGGTTTTTTTTAGACCACCCATTTAGTTATCCTAGAAAAACCCAAATGACCCGGCAAGTTCGTGTGAAATTCAAACAATTTTTTTAAAAATAAACATTGTTTAATTAATTAATTATATATATATATAAACAATGTTTTTCGTGTTAATTAAGGAAAAAAAATTCAGTTAAAAAAAGAGAGTGATAAAGTGTCGTTTTATTCATGTTGACCTGACTCGTGAGTCATTTTACCCAATCCATAACTTGGGCATTTGGCCATGTTTAGGTCTCTTAAGTCCTAACTATGATCTCTTTTGCCAGCAATGGGGGGGAAAGAACAACATGCTTTTTCCTTCCATACAAAGATAAAATTCCATTGACATGGGAAAACAACCCTTCTTGAAGTCAGTCTAAAACTTTATTTAGAATATAAAAGAATTTAATACAAATCATGATATTTTTGCAATAAAATTGTAAAAATAACATTACATTTTGGAGAAATACAAATTTCTCAACAATAGAAAAAAGGAAAGGAGGATTGAGGCTTCGTTTCACTCATCAATCCAAAAATAGCTGTTTTATCTCAAGAGAGAACACATAGAACTTTGATGATAAGATCTCTAAAATTATCAAAAAAGAGTTCAATGAGATAAATTCACAAACATCAAGACAAGTTGACTTTTAAACTTTTGGTGAGTCACATGTGTTCTTGGCTAAAGGTAGTGACATTAGATTCTAACTAAAGTTAAGTTTTTCTGTAAACTATTCATGTAGTTGATAATAAAAAAAAAACTATTCATGTAGTTAAATAAAAAAAAGTAATATATCATTGTTTTGTTTTTTACTTGTATTGACCCACTTATTGTAAGTTTGGCACAATATTGTTGAATTTCATAACTATAGAATAGTCCAAGAAGGTATCAAGATCATAGATCAAAGAAAAATAAAAGATTAAGAACAAGTACAAATACAAATACTAGAACTTTCAAGCAAGAATTGATGTCCATCGAAAGGATCAAAGTACTTTCTTGTCAAACGTTAAATAAAACAGGGATCTTGCATGATAAGAAATATTGAATTCATGTGAAGATTAAGTTTAAAAGGTTTCAGAATCTAAATTTGATCGTGCAAGAAACACATAGAAAAGAGTACGCCAAGAACAGCAACTAATGAATTTTTTTTCCTTTCATTTTCCATAAACATGTGAACGAACCATTTGGTATTTTCATTTTGTAATGATAGAAATAAAGAGTATTATAAAAACTGCACATCCTGCTTGTCAAAGTAAATCCTTTTCAAGGATTTCATTTGGTATGGATGATTTTGTTACCGTGTAGTGGTCTTCAGGGAAGCCTTCAAGCACAACATTAACTTAAGTGGATGAAGAATTGTTTCAAGAATTCCAAAGCATCAGGCGCAGTATCCCCCAGCCATTTTTTATGAAAGTTCATGAGAGATGGCTGGTTTTTAGATTAATGCCCTAAATTATCATCATTATTACTGCTACTTGTTGAATTTCTTGATGGAACTAGCTCTAAAATCTCTGCGTTGTACTATTGCCACGAGCGCGGCTTTGAAAAACAACGTCGTCCCATTCTTCCAGTATGCCTTAGGGAAGATGTTACTTCGATGGAATTAGAAAGAAAACTGGGGATTTGATGTGCAGAACAGTAAAGGCCTTTGAAATGGCCCATGCCACCATATCTCTCAGCTTCATTGAAGACATTGAGGATAACTTCGTTGGAACTATGAAATAACCAGGGAATTCTGAACTGTTGGTTGTCACTTTCTTAGCAGACAAAATTCATGTAGGACAGTGGAGAAATGAGGGGAAACGGTAGGAATTGTAGAAGAAAAATAGTAGAGAGTATCAAATTTATTTCTTGCTCGATAAATGATTGTTAATTATAAACAGCATATAAAAAAATTAAATTAATTTAAAAATTTAAGTTGTTAGATAAAATTTTAAAATATAATTTATATTATTTTATAATATATTTTTTCAAGTAAATGTTTTTTTAGCTTGGAATTTATATAAATTTATACTATTTTATATTTAATTTTTATCAAATAAATAAAAATAATAAAATTTAAACTCGTAATCGCTTGGTTATCAAATAACCAATTTAATTTAAAAATTTAAGTTATTAAATAAAAATTTAAAATATAATTTATATTATTTTCTAATATAATAAAAGCATATAACAGGTGTTCTTAGATAAGATACATCAAGATCCCAAACCCACTATTAAATTAGAGATAGGAATTCCTAAACACAATAGGAAATGAAATGACTTTTTGCTGAAAACTATTTCAACAACTGAATAGAAATCGCTAAACCTCGTTGCAAGAAGTAAAAATTCCAAATAATCAAGTCAAATAATGACTGCAAGAGTCTTGTTCTGTTCTCCAATCTCCTCTTTTTGGGCCAAAAAAAAAAAAAAAACAAAACTATCAACCCTGACGAGATTGACCATCAGGACTTGCTTGTTTGCTCTAAAACTTGTTGATAGTCCTCGGATGAACTTTAATTACGGGTTACGAGTTCATTTGTTCAGAATTGTAAATCTATCCCCGAGGTAAAATCCATGACTGCTCTTTTATTTTGTATATGTATATGAAATCCGTAGCAAAGTTATCAACTTTTTTTTAATTATCATTTAACCACTGTCAACCGTTTCCAGTCACCATTCAACCATCATCAATCACCTTTACTTCTCAACCAAGCCACCAAAACTCTCCTGTAAATAGAAATAGAAAAAGCAAGAATACAAGTTTGGTGAGAACAATTGAAAATATAATAAATGCAAGTACAACTTTAAGAGTGTAAAAAAACAGATTTGAAAAAAACACTAAATATAAAAATAAAACCTTAAGTTTTCTAAAATTGTAATGAGTTTAGTTGAATGTTTGTATCATTCCTCTATTAATATACAATCTGTTATCTTTGTGAATATATCTAATTTTAAAAAATCATATAAATCTACTTATTTGTGTTTGTTTTCGATTCAATATGCACAACAAAATTACGTTGTTAACTCCATGCTATCAACTTCTCTTTTTTATATACGTAAATGAATGCCATATACATGTTTTTTTTTTTTTTTGTCTCCTTTTTATTGCTCCTGCTTTCTAGCAGCTATTTTCCATCTAGCCTCTCATGGTTTTCCATCGCGTGGTATGTTTCCAGGGGAAGTGCTTTTCCAACTGTGAGCACTGCACGGGAGGAGAATTTCCTTTGGGATAGGAAGAAGAGATCGGTCATCTGTGGTGATTTCTTTGTCAGTCCAAATGTCGAAGGTGAGACTCAGTGGCCTAGCTGCTGCTTCAAAGCTCACAGAAATGCTTAATTAGTTGCTTATAATGTTTCTTTCTTTCTTTTTTTCTTTCATGCAGTTTGCTCGGCCATTTTATGAATGTTAATCGTGTCGCTACTTCTTGTAGAAGCTATGATTATTAGCTAAACATCCATTTTCTTTAGATCAGCAGTCATCAATACGAATTACAGCTAGCAGGAAATTGTATTCATTACAACCTATATTCTCAGCTCTCTTTACCGAACAATAAAGCAGTATTTGTATTTTTTTTGACAATCTTAACTCATTTTCTTGTATAATTTTGATTGTTAATATTTGACTGAATCATTATATATAAATGTCGTCAATAATTAATGACAGTTCAGTGAATTCTTCAATATATATGTTTAATTCTAGTACAATTAATAGGATTTATCAAACTGTGAGCAACATAAGAAAAGTAATGCGGGTGAAAGTTAAAAATAGCAAACAAAATCAGAAAATGAAAGTTTTGATAAGTGAAAAGAGTTGCATATATGAATTATAAATTCACAATTTTATTCTTTCTAAAATATAATGATGATTAAGTATCCTCATTATAAGGAATACAAAACCTTAATTAGATTAGAAACTCTATCTAAACAAGAAAACAAAATTAAAAAAATTGAAAATACAAAGGCAATAATCATGAAATTCAAAACAATGCATGAAATCCAAAAAAAAAAAAACAAGGAAAGTAACAAAATGGGCCCAAATAGGGCTCCGAGGCTAAATTTTTTATATTTAAAGATTTGAGGGTCTGTGTAGCAATGTAGAAGCTATTATAGGGAAAATAGCCTTAAAAAATTCTTATAAAAAATTGAGTTTAATCCAACTATTAGATAAAAATTTATGATATTTTTAAGCTATCATTCTAGGCTGAAGCAATTAGATATTCTCTTTTGTCTAAATCTATCTTATTAATTCATAAATGCTTTTATTAATTCATCCATATAATCTGCAAATTAGCATCAAGTTATGATAAATCTATATTTAATTACTCAGAATCATCTATTATCTCAAGTGCTACTATATTAAGAAGCCAAATCTATCAATGAGTAACACAAGAATAGGTATTCCATCTTTTTTTGATAAAGAGCTTCTAAGTTATGATGAATAATTACAATTCATCACTTATAACAAGATGCTTTATTTTGTAAGAATACAAATCGTTCTAATTCAACAAAAAATTATACTTGTATGATATCTGCTTTACTTAAAATGCTCAGCTACTACCCAATCGCACTATGAAATACATGGTTTTGGTTTAATGGGTGAAAATTTAATAGAGTATTCTTCACTCGTAGTTGTTGATTTTGATGGTCCTCTATATTTAAAACCCATGACTTAATCTATCAACTATTGTTGTTGCTTTTTATCTAAACCCCTTTTATGTTGGTTTCCTTTAAGGATATGTTCTTTATGGAGTAAGGGGGGAAATTACAAACCTTGTACTTGTGTGTTGCCATGATTTTGGGGACTTAAAAAAAAAGGTTGTTTTATTTTTATTTTACACTTTCTATTTTAAACCAAGTTAAAGTAGAGACTTGTAATAATTTGGTGAGTATCTTAATAAGGGCAAATCCTCTACTATTTATATAAGTAGGGTATTGTACATATGTTATGATAGTTACATCATGATCTATTACACATGATAAAACTATATAAGAGAAAACATAATATTTTCTATTTTACAACATATCCCATAATACACCCCCTCAAGGAAAGTGTGAGTCATCCGTGTTAAGCTTAGAAAGTAGAGAAGCAAAAACAGAGGAAGTAAGTGGCTTTGTAAGAACACCGGCTAATTGATCTTTAGAGGAGATGAAGCAAATTTGAATCTCTTTCTTAGCCACTCAATCACAAATAAAGTGATAATCAACTTCAACATGTTTTGTATGAGCATGAAAGATTGGATCAATAGACAAATAAGTAGCACCCAAATTATCACACTAGATAGTAGTAGCAGAACTAGGAGAGAAACATAAATTTGACAAAAGATAGCGAAGCTAAAGAACCTCAGCAGTACCATCAGTTAAAGCTTTATACTCTCCTTTAATACAGGAGCGAGCAACAATGCGTTGCTTGCTAGATTTCCATAAAATGGGAGTGGTTCCAAGAAATATAATGTATCCACCCGTGGATTTTTTATCATTAATATTGTCTGCCCAGTCAACATCAGTAAAACCATAGAGAGACATAGAAGAGTCATGAGAAAGGTAGAGATCAAAGGAGGATATACCTTTCAAGTATCGCAAAATACGCTTAACAGTGGCCCAATGGCCTTTGGTAGGAGCATGAATAAACTAACATACCTTGTTCACAACATAATAGATGTCTGGTCAAGCAAAGGTGAGATATTAACTAGCACCAACAATTTAGCAGAAACGAGTGGGATCCAAAAATAACTCAGTAAACTATAGATCAAGTTTGGAAATAAAAATTAGTGTATCAAGAGGTTTATATGATGGCGTACCCGCACAACTCAGAATATAAAGAACATACTTGTGTTGACTGAGCAAAAGACCCACGCTAGTAGGAGCAACTTTAATCCTTAAAAAATAATACACATGAATCAAATCATAAAGTTTAAACTCCGAACTCAGTAAGGTGATAAGTCAATGAAGCAATTCAGAGTTATTACTGATAAGTAAAATATCATCCATATAAATAAGTAATAGATATCATGATTCACATTCAGAATAAAAAAAAAGGTATCAACCTTTGAAGCCTAAAAACTAATAGTTAGGAGGAAATCACTTAGTCGCATTTACCAGGCCTGCAATGTTTATTTTAAGCCATAAAGAGATTTATGAAGGCAACAGATATAAGTGGGAAAAGCAAAGTCGACAAAACCTGGGGGTTGTTGCATGTAAACAACCTTGCAAAGTGAGCCATTAAAGAAAGCATTGTGAATATTAAGTTGTTGAATCTACCATCCTTTTAGGACTGCATTCGTGAGGACTAATCGAATAAAAGTTGGCTTAACAACAGGACTAAATATTTTTGAATAATTTATACCTTTCTATTGGATGAACCCTCGTGCAACCAAACGAGCCTTGTAATTGTCAGTGGCCCCATCGGCTCAACGCTTGATTTTATACGCTCATCGGCAACCAACAATGTTCATAGAAGGATCAAATAGCACCAATGACCAAATGACATTGGTATGTAAGGCTGCAATTTCATCCTTCATAGCAGTATGTTAACACAAGTACTAGTCAGCTTTCTTAAAACGCAGAGGCTCAAAATTAGAGGGGGGGTATTACCCGTGGAGCTAAAACTGGTAGAGAGGAAGCAGAAGCAAAGCTGATGTTGGTAGTCTTCTGATGTTAAAGATGCATCACCATGGGATGCTGCTAAATGGGTGGCAGAGCAGAATGTTGATAATTGAAGGTCTATTGTGGAAGATCCATACATAAGTCCAGACCAGGCAGGGATTGAGCGGAGTCCTTAGATAGAGAAGAAGATGCTGAC
Source organism: Populus euphratica (assembly GCF_000495115.2). Taxonomy (NCBI): domain Eukaryota; kingdom Viridiplantae; phylum Streptophyta; class Magnoliopsida; order Malpighiales; family Salicaceae; genus Populus; species Populus euphratica. The sequence continues at coordinate 272,839 of NW_011499885.1, read as the reverse complement.
AGCGAGGCTGTAGTAGAGGGCAAATCCGATAGAGATAATGCTGGCACTGCAGAACCTGAACTTGTAAAATGATCAAGAGACATAGATGGAGATGATGGTGAAGGGATCGACAAGGGAGTGGGAAATGGAGGTGGGGCTGAGACTGGTTAAGATAGAAAGATGGTAAAGAAAGGTAGGGTGGAGACAAGGGCAGGCTGGATGACAAAGGTAAATGAGAGGACAGACTCAATGAATGAGAAAACTTATTTATGAAATCAAACATGACAAGAAATATAAATGCGGTCAAATGACAAATTAAGACAACAATAACCTAAATGAGACGAGTTATAGCTTAAGAACACACATGAAGTTGAGTTATAGCCTAGCTTATGAGCATTGTAAGGATGAAAGAAAGGAACGTAAAGACATCTAAAAGAAAGTGAAAAGGCATAATTAGGCGTCTAATGAAACAAACATTTGAATGGAGATTTGTTGCTTAAAACCAAGGTTGGCATACGATTAATGAGATAAACTAAGGTTTCAAATGCATAATTCTAGAATTTTAGAAGTGCCTTACATTGACTTTAAAAAGTAAGATCAATTTCAATAATATAATGATGACGACACTCAACAGTATCATTATGTTCATAAGTATATGGACATATAAGATGATGGTGAGTACCAATGGTTTTGAAAAAGGAATTTAATTTGCAATATTCACCACCCCAATCATTTTGAAACAATTTTGATTTTTCAAGAAAATTGATGTTCAACAAGTACTTGAAATATTTGAAACACATTGAATACATCTAATTTTACAACAATAGCATAAAACCAAATAAATTTTCTATATGCATCCATAAATATGATAAAATATCAAAAACCATCAGAAGATGGCATAAGAGTAGGGCCCCAAACATCACTAAAGATAAGTTCAAGAGGAGTGGACATTTTATGACCTATAGGTCCTAAGGACGAGCAAGAAGATTTTCCTAATGGATAAGTTTGGCATTGAAAATTAAGATGACGAGAGGCATAAACTTTTTATTGGACGCTAAGAGACTCAAAATATGAGAACTAGGGTGATCGAGTCGACGATGCCAAATATTAGTAAAAGTAGCCATACTAGTGGACAAAAATGTTAACGGTAGAGATTTGGTAGAAGACTTTGAAAGGACATATATGTCGTCTTTACTCTAACCGGAAAATTTTTTTTTTCTTAGTGATGAGATCCTTCACATAGAAAACAAAAAAGTGAAGCTAAAAAAAGATATAATGTTCATAATAAAATTATTAAACATATAGTAATTTTTTTTAATGTGAGCATGTAAAATGTTAGAGAAGTTGAAGACTCGTTTTGGTGTATATAAGAGATTATATACGATATTAAATATAACAAGTCTCTTACCATCACTAACATGTAATTGATCATTACAAAGATAAGGTTCCGCGGGTGCCATACCAGTAATGTTTGGAGTACCATAGTGATTTTCACTTGTGTCAGGAAATCAAGTGGCAGAATCCTTTGCTGATGTAGTACCAAAGAAAAGGTTGGCCGAGGCGTGATTTCCATGGTGAATAAGCTCATAACATTATTGTGCAGAATGGTCATAAATGTGGTAAAGTAGGCATTTTATTTCTGTTATAGCCACTGATCTGTTGCTGCACCACGGTGTGGATGTTGTTGCCACTATTCATTATGACTGCGAGGTTGTTGCTAAAGAGAACCACCACTAACACCATGAAAGAATTGATCATTTGGCTAATGAAAGTTGTCATGAGGATGCTGTCAGCCACTCCTTCCTCTACCCCGATGAGTCGTGAAACCACTGCTATTAGACCCAGAAAAACCACATTGGACAGTATAGACTGAGGGAGGCTATGCAAGGGTGGGCAACAAGGGTGCAGTAAGCAGACTGGAGAGGAGTGAGCTGAGATGTATGAATTCATGAGTAGCTAGGTGACTATGGAGCTTATAGTATAAAGGAGGGTCAACTTTAGTTGATAGAGTTGTAACTAAATCATGAAATTCATTGTGAAGTCCCCTAAACACTTACAAGTTGAAATCGATGAGAGAAATATATCTGGTAGCCACAACTAATTCATTAAACAAACTTTTTTCAAGTTACAAGTAGATACTCACAGTATCATCACCTTGTCAAAGATCTTGAAGATATCTATGCAATTGCATGATTGAAGAGTTGGATGAGGAGACAAGAGCAAGCTTAGGGTGCTCCAAACACTAGTAGAAGTCAAACAATCAACCACGAGATGAAGAACTTCAACTGAAAGATAGGACAACAAAGCACTAAGGATGAGCTGGTCTTGCTGTTTCCAAGTCAAAAACATATGACAAGGGCTAGAATTGAAGGTAGCAGAGACAATAGAGGTCGTACTGGATAGATCATACGAAGAGGGGCATGGAGTCGAGTCGTCAACAAACAAGAAGACTCATTGACCAATCAGAAACAACTTCATTTTCATACATTAAAATAGATAATTGATGTTGGTAAGTTTAAGATTGATATCTTACTAGGTGTTGGAGATAGGAATAAAGGATGTTATCACAGTAAATGGAGTCATGGCTATGTTGGTTGTTATTATGAGTCTAGGAATCAGGGAGAAAGAATTTTAAGAATAAGAGATGACATTAATGCCTACAACTACACTAGCTATGTGATCCATGGCAACAATGGTGACAGAGAAGAGTAGCAGTAGCTGATTGAAGAAGACCTGCAAAGAGAGGAGCATGCCTTGAGGTAGAACACCTTTGACAAAAAGGAAAGGTCGGCTGAGCAAGTCCAACAATAAAAAAAATTATGTGTAACAGAGAGAGAAGAGTAGGCAAGTAGCAAAGAGAAAGATCTGTCATAACCCAATTTTGATCCTTTGGCTTTTAATTTAATTTTTACAGGGTTTAAAATGAAAAATTAAAATATCAGAGATTTATTTCGATGAAAAGTGTGATTTGTCAACTTCCGTGAAAATTAAGGACTACAGTGTGCTTTTGTCATTCTATCTTTATCTTCAAGATAATTCCTATCTTCAAGATAATCTTTATCTTCGAGATAATTCTTGTCTTTAAGATAATAATAGTTATCTACTTTCAAATTTGATTATTAATCAAATTCAAACTTCAAAAAAGAGAATAAGTATAATTGAAACTTGGTTTCTCACACGCGAAGGGATTCTAACACTAGAAATACAGATTTTAGGGTATGAAAAAAAAAAGGATAAAGGAGCAACTGAGAGCAAAATTCACAAATAAAAAAGGGGTAGAACCGGGGGGATAAAAAACTAGAATAGAGGAGAGGAAGCCGTGTTGGTGGAACAGCCCTTCCACATCGTCATCTTCGTTTGCAAGTAGCAGATTCCAGGGACAGACGAGGAAGAGACTGGACGAAAGAGAGGAAGTGAGAACCAGAGAAAATAATAAGTATAAAAGGAAGGAGGAGATAAGCAGAAGGAAAGAACAACATAAACGTTGTCCAGGCACGCCATTACCATCGTCTTCGACATAGTCTCCCCGCATCAAGTAAGTACTTTCTCATTCCCTGCTTTCCTTTTTGTTATAATTTGCTTTGCTAGAGTAGCTGTGAATTATAATTCACTTTAGAAGTCATTTGTTCTTGTATCAGGCGAGCGCTTTCATGCACACCTGCTTCTTAGATCGGGCTGGGCTGCTGGGCCTAGCCCAACCCATGTGGGCTGAGCTGGGCCTAGCCCAAAAATGTAAATAAAAAAGAAAAAATAATAAAATAATAAAAATTATGTATGTAAAAAATATATATATAAATATGAATTTATTGTATTTTTTTATTCATTGACGCTAGAGTCAGAATAAAAATACCAATTCAAATTTATTTCATTGTATTTTATTTAGTTATATAAAAATAAAAAATGTTCATAAAAAAATAAGATAAGATAAAATAAAATAAATTTATTGGTTTATTCATTGACGCCAGAGTCAGGAATAAAAATACTAATGTAAATTTATTTATTTTTTTATTGAATTTTGTTTTTATTTAGCTACATAAAAAAATAAAAATAATATGTATGCATAAAAAATAAATTGATTTTTATTTGTTTATTCACTAACGCCAGAGTCAAGAATAAAAAAAGAAAATAGTGATTTAAATTTATTCATTTTGATACATACGTAATATTTATCAACGTCAGAGTTGGAAATATCCGTAATTGAATATTCATTGGTGCTAGAGTCAGGAATATTACATACAAACCATCATAGTATAACCAACAAAAATGTTAGCAATCAATGACAAAGATCAGCAATGCAGTCTGCCTCAAGCAGGACGTTTAAGGGGTGATAATATCTTTCCTTTTACGTAACCAGTCCTGAACCATAGAATCTCTGTTGACCAGTTAGGGTTCTTAATGACCATAATACTAGGTGACGACTCCTTAAATAAGACACTTCCCCATTAAAGAACTGGATACTAGAAATCCGTTCTTTCAAAAATTTAATCTTTAAGGCCGCTACGATGTACGGGTGCGACAAGATCTATAAAAAAAAAATAGAAGAGCTTGGATGGCGTCAAGTAGAGGAATATACAACAAAGAGTAGAAGAACCTATTTAAGATAAAGAGACTTTGGCACCAAGTTAAAGCAAAGATTTGTAATGATTTAATAAGTGTCTTAATTAGGACAACTCTTCTATTATTTATATAAGTAGAGCATTGTACATATGTTATGATACATATGATGTAACTTATTACATATGATAGAATTATACAAGAAAAAATATAATATTTTTTATTTTACAATACCTTCCATAATGTTCGTTTTCCTTTAAGGATATGGTTTGTATGAAGTGAGGGGGGAAATTACAAGCCTTATACTTATTTTTGCTATGATTTTTGGGATTTTAAAAAAAAAAAGGGTTAATAGGAGGTGTAAAAGTGCCTTGCACCTTGTAAGATAAACACATTCTAAAAGATTTTCATTTTCATTTTCTATGTTTTTAAAATCTAATATTAATTATTTTATTTTTATTTTACACTTTCTATTGCAAACCAAAGTATAACATTATTTAATTTTTTAAAAGTTTGATTTTATTTATTATTTGAATCTACTTTTATCCGTACTGTTAAGAAATTAAATGGAAAGAATTAGAAAAATAGATGCAACCATGATTTCTTTTCTTAAATGGACAATAAATTCAATAATAAAAAATAATTATAAATAAAAATAAATATAAGAATGAGAGGAGTTTAGAAAAAGTCTGAAATTGTAGCGGACATTAATGCTATCTTTACAACAAAAATTCCTCAAACCTTTTAATCATTATTTTTGCTAAATTGAATTAATAAAATATAAAAAAAAAAGTGTAGTGAAACTGAGATGAAAATAAATCTTTTAATTTCTCTTATATATTATTTATTTATGCATTTTGTTTTACCTGGCATAAAGAATTCACTATAATGGCTATGCATGGGCATACTTCCTCCACGTCTCCTGTAAGAAGATGCGGTACTGAGCATTTGCATGCTTCATTTCCTCCTCTTTAAAACTTTCTTGCCTTCCTGATAATGTTTGCATACCCTATCTATAACTCAGCCACATAATTAATGCCACCTATGCAGCCATTATTCTTATCATCTAGGGTTTTAGCGGGCGTGCAGACCACATAGTTGACGATAAACAGGAGACTGTGAAAGTAATGGCAGCCTCAGTTATGGCTTCATTGAACCTGAAACCATCTCCATTCACGGTTGAGAAGTCTTCAGTGAGAGGCCTCCCAACTCTTTCAAGGAGATCTTTCAAGATTGAAGCTAGTGGTGTCAAGAAGATCAAGACCGATAAGCCTTTTGGTCTGCTTCTTCCTCCTCGTATAACATACATATATATTACTCATACCCTTTTCATATGATGCATGCATGCATAAACAAACATGTAGAAGAGGAAAACACAAATCTTAATGCATTTTGTATGATTTGGGAGCATGAGAGAAGCTGATCTGTGATAGAAACATAAATGGAAGGTTTCTTTGAAGGGCCCATAATGATCTTCCTCTCCATTTCTGGAAGAAAGTTTATGATAAGTGTTTGAACAGAAAGTGAAATGCAAAGTTACAAAACAACAAATTAATTAATCACTGATGAATATTATTATAGAAAATTATGATAGTGATTTGATCTCAATAATTCTGTTTCCTTGCACTTTTTCCTGTTTACAGACAAGTACGAGTCCTTTCTTTCTCCTCTGATCTCTCTTACCCCACTCAAATATAATTAATTAAGAAAAAATAGTAATTATTAATTGACTTTTTCTCCTCATGTTCTTTTCTTTTATTGATTTTCATTTCCTCATTTAAATCCTTCTTTCCTTTGTCTAGAAGGGAGTTGGATCTTGCCTGGACTGTGCTTATTGTAGCATTTAACACTTCATATACATTCATCGTGTTTTCTTGTTGATTTTTAGAAGCAAAAGAAATTGCTTAAATAACATAAGATGGATTAGCTTAGAGTCTTAATTCTTTTTGTCCAGGAACGGGTGGTGGGATGAACCTGAGGAACGGGTTAGATGCATCTGGAAGAAAGCCCACGGTTCGTGTGTAGTGCTTTAATTTGCTTTCTAGTTTATATTGTCTTGTTTTATTTTTTATTTTTTTTCATGACGAAACGATTCCGAAATTAAATCTTAACACTCTAGTTCTCTTTAACTAAGTGTAAGGAAGTTTATAAATATTTCAAGTCCAAAACACTTTTATTTGAAAGAGTTGAGAGAATCATATAAATTATATTTTATTATTAAGTTAGCTACATTTACAGATAAAAAAAATAGAGTACTCGAACTCAATTCTCACCCCTCTTGCCAAGCATGAGTATAAGAAGCTCCTTGTCCTTCGATGTAGTTATTAATCAAAAATTCATGGAATTGCAGCCTAAGTTTGAGCGCATTGATATCTTCGTTGTTTTTACTGAAAGTTTACCGGTGATTAAAACTTGATCCTGCAGGGAAAGGGGGTGTACCAATATGTCGACAAATATGGTGCTAATGTGGATGGTTACAGGTAACTAAAATATCAGCTTTTGGCTTCTGTGATTCTTCATTTATATTCGTATTTGTGGCTCCTGCTTGAGGTTTACATGAACATTTATACCAGCATTAATTGGTCTGATAATTAGCAATGCATCTTGTAATTAGATAGTTCAAGTTAGATATGCATCTGTGATTAGGTCCTTGATAACACAAATCTTTTCTGCTGATTGAAATACAGCCCTATCTACAACACTGATGAATGGTCCCCATCCGGTGATGTCTATGCTGGGGGTAAGTAACTCAATGCGTTTCGAGAACTATACACCCATGATGCGGAGAAAGAACATTAAGTTATTGATTTCCCTGTTTATGAGGTCAATTTATCTGTTGATGACATGAACAATGTAATATTTACAGGCAAGACTGGCTTGCTAATCTGGGCTGTTACCCTAGCTGGAATCCTTGCAGGAGGTGCACTTCTTGTTTACACCACAAGTGCTTTAGCACAGTAGACTTCTGCTACTCTAATTTACAGTAATGGATCATATAGCCTGTCCCAATGATTGCCCAGAAACATAAACACTTCCTCCTTGTCAATCCCTCTATGTAATTTTTTTCTCCCTTGGACTTGTATTGCAATGGAGTACATGTCGTCTGATTTTTCATGCGAAATTCCCTTATTGTTAATACTATAGCTGCTGCTGTTGTTCTTTTGAGATCATACTCATATTATTCTATTCTTTGATCACATTCCACCTAGTCCTAGGTTGCTGCTGCTGGTGGTGGTGTCACGATAGATAGTGGCGGTGGTCTCTGGAATTAGTTGATGAAGTTGTTGGCTTACTTTCAGAATTTTAGCCTTTAAAATTGAGGGTGAGAGATGTTCCTGCGCCACAGGTCCTGCAACACAATATCCAAAGAGTATATTCCCATCTTGGGATGCTATGCCACACACAAAAAAAATATTGCAAGGAAAACAATACTGAATACTGTAGATAATCTCTGGATCATCCATTCTAAGCCAATGGTGTAACTCCAGCTGTCATGTAATCAGGTGGGGCCTCAAGAACCACCTAGTTTGAAACACCTGGCCATCCTGATAATGTTTGCAATATCATATCCAGATTTCAGCCACACAAGCAATGCCATGTAGCAAAAACTGTCAATGATTATCATGCTATCGCTTTCATTATCTAGGATGTTAGTATTTAATTGGAGCTCAAGACCAGCAAGTAGGAGGGCAAAACAAGCAGAGATCAGATCAAGCAAAGCTTAAACACTAATTAATCATGGCTACCAGCTCAGTTATGGCTTCATCAATGAGCCTGAAACCAGCTCCTTTTACAGTCAAGAAACCTTCTCTTCCAAGTCTTTCAAGGAGATCATCTTTCAAAGTTGAGGCTAGTCGTTCGAGGAAGTCCAAGACTGATCAGCCTTATGGTCTGTTGCTTGATTGATACATGTCCATAGAATGTTATGTTAATTAATTAATTACCCTTTTCATTAATCATACACATATAATTCTTGTTATTATTATTTGGGTATTGCTATACATAATTGTTGAGGTGCTAATTAATGTTGTGTAAGCTTAATTTTATACTGGTTGGGTTTGTTTTTTTTTTCCTAACCATACCCACTATGATTAATAAGTGTAATTAATTGATTAATAAAGTAATTAATTGATTGATTCCTGCAATTTGATGGGAGTTTTGAGGCCATGAATTAGACATCTTTATTTATATATATATATATAAAAAAAAAGGCTTCGGACATCGATCTTCTTGAAATATTTGGCCTTCGATCTTGCATTTACTATGTAATCAATGCATATTATATTCTCAGCCGGATGTCTGCGCTTCTACTAAGCAATTTAATTAAGAGCTTGTTAGGAAATTAATTATCATAATTCAACCAATTAAGGAATTAGGAATCTCTTCTTGCATGAACCTTTGCAGACAATTTTTCCTTAATTTTCCTGTACATTAAAGGCACCAAATATGCGAATAAGATCTGTCCTGGCTAATATTATTTTCTCTTTCCCATCGAAGATTTACGTGCTATTAATCTTTTTGTATTGTTCAATATAATTTTTTTCATCAAATCATTTTTTTTTCTCAAAAATATACATACGCATGCGTGAGCATCTGCGTGGCCTGTATTTTTATGAGTATGTTTTGTTCCCTTTACTTGAATATTTGTTGAAGAAAAAACATGGATTGTTGTACAGGAATCAATGGCGGCATGGATTTAAGGGGTGGGGTTGATGCTTCAGGGAGAAAGGGCAAGGTAAAATTTCTAAATCCATTGCCTTTTTCCTTCGAGTTTAAATACATAAATTAATTCATGTTTTATATATATATATGTTCACACACATACATCATTTCAGCTAGGAAGGTGGTGATCATTTCTTTGAATCAGTGGGGACGTGATGATGGGAGACAAATGATTTTATTAGGGTGACGACTCCCCATATGCATGGTTGATTAATGGTTTTAATGATTAGGAATGTATGTTTAGAATTGTGATAGATGTTAATTTTTAAAATGTAATATTTAAAATATATTAAAATAATATTTTATTATTTTTTAAAGTTTATTTTTGACATCAACATAATAAAATTATTTTAGAAAAATAATTTAAAACTAAAAAATATTCAAAATTTAAAAAAAGTGATCACTAATCATTGATTTAAATGGGCATTGAATTACCCTTCTTAATGAATTATTTTGTACTAACAGAGAGTCAGTGATTAGTAATCCAATTTCTGGGCTTGATGCAGGGAAAGGGAGTGTATCAATTTGTTGACAAATATGGAGCAAATGTTGATGGATACAGGTGAGCTATCTACTGTATATTTCTGAACATTTCTCTGATAAATGGAGGCATAAGTATATGACCAGAGACTGTTATTTTGTGGTGTTTAATACACAGTCCTATCTACGACCCCAAGGATTGGTCTCCAAGTGGTGAAGTTTATGTTGGAGGTAAGCAATGCTGCATTTTGGCAATTAATTTCATGATGCAAGAGAATATTTCTTTCAAAGATAAATATCTCATGTAATTCCCAGTTTAAGAGCTCAGTTTATTTGATTGAAAACATGAACAATATAATCCTTGCAGGCACTACTGGTTTGTTGATCTGGGCTGTTACCCTAGCTGGCCTTCTTGCAGGGGGAGCACTTCTTGTTTACAATACAAGTGCCTTAGTACAGTAGAGTTCTGTCATCATATCCTATCCTAATCTCTGTGTATTAGTACAGTAGAGTTCTGTCATCATATCCTATCCTAATCTCTGTGTATTACTTTCCCTTTTGAATTCGCCAGTACCTTGTAACAATTTCCGTGGATTAATAATAATGAGTGTAAGATCTACTTGTTGCTCTTTAACTTAACCTCGTTACCTGAAAGAGGAATCTTATGAATTCTTAAGACATGTTTTCATTGAGATGATACAGCACATTCAATGGACCATCTAGTGGAGCTGTAAGACTTCATAAGCAAAGCCTTGTTGACGAACCGATCCAGCCCTAGTTCTTTGCTTGAATGAATGGATACACGATTTCTTCTGATTCAAACACATGGCTATAATGCATTCCGCTCCAATTTCCATCTGCCATAACGGACTGCGAGGTACAAAGATCAATCTGGCGAACACCTGTTGTGAGTTACTGCTGTGACCATTTGACTTCTGCTGCTAAGTCGCCTTTAAGTGCAGCACTAAGACTTGTCATTGCCTCTGCGTGATGAAATTATTTAAGAGGGGATTTGAGGAGTTTTATTGGGCCGAGGCTGGAGGCGAATGAAACAACAGAGGATATATTCCTTCTTGTCAAGCCAAGCCTAGGCAGAGTGGTGCATCCACGTCTGTTGGTCCATTCAGTTCGAGGGTTAAATTAGCTGCAATCAGTTTTCTTTAACCTGTATCGCTGTCTCGTGGAAACTGAAACGGCATTTTCCTGCACCTAGTTGTGGAAGCATCGGCAACGCAGAATGTTGATGTCGGGGAAAGAAAGGGAGGTTAATCAGAAGCCGACATGGAACCAGTTTTTGGTTGCTGGACTCAGTTCCACCCGCCATCTGAAAACGGCTAAAACGCTCACGAGTGTAATGAATGCATCATCTATTTTTTTTTAATATTTTTTATTTATTAAATTACTAAACCTGATAATAACAAAATAATAATAATAATAATAACGGTGAAATGATAAAAATGACCTCGGACTCGAGGTATCGAATTTGAGCTTTAAATATAATTAGATCTTTTTAATGTGTTTTTAAAAACAAAAAATACCTATTTTATCTTTAATTTTAAAATATCCAAAAATTTTACTCTCAATGATTAGTTTTTTTTCATGGGCAAGGAAGTAAAAAAATCCACGGTGGGGATCAATGTTTTTACCGTTCCATTCAGGTTTCTTTTCTTTTAATTTTAATTTTAATTCTTGCCAGGCGGCAATTCTTGGGATGCATGAGAAAGCTTAGTAGCTACTAACTGCAGGGAGCCATGTCTACCAGCATGGAGCTTAAGCCTCTCCTCCGATCAACCCAGTAGCTCTCATGTCATATCACTTCACCTGTCATCCGATCAACCCAGTAGCTCTCATGTCATTTCATTTCACCTGTCATCTTGTCCTGGTTTAAAACTGTCGGTAAGGCCATAAACACATAAATTTTGGATTAAATTAGTGTTATCTTGCAAATTTATGTTTTCTTCAGAATTCTATCTTTCTGGGGTCTTTTCTTTTTAGATTGTTGAGGCAGATATATGGTCTCACTGAATTTTGATTGTTTCTTAACCATCAGTTTTGGGCATTCTCTTTTCTGCAGATAAATGGACAGTTAAAATAAACAATCTTCTTCAGGTTAGTCTTATTCACTGTAATTCTTTGTCTTCATTTGGGTCATAGATTCTTGGATTCACTCTCTCTATCATATTTATAATTAAAAAAATTGATTAAATTAGTGTTATCTTGCAAATTTATGTTTTCTTCAGAATTCTATCTTTCTGGGGTCTTTTCTTTTTAGACTGTTGAGGCAGGTATATGGTCTCACTGAATTTTGATTGTTTCTTAACCATCAGTTTTGGGCATTCTCTTTTCTGCAGATAAATGGACAGTCAAAATAAACAATCTTCTTCAGGTTAGTCTTATTCACTGTAATTCTTTGTCTTCATTTGGGTCATAGATTCTTGGATTCACTCTCTCTATCATATTTATAATTAAAAAAATTCAGCTGAAATAGCTAGAATTCTTGTTGAGTTCTTGGAGGCTTCAGTTGTTTTTCTCGAAGGAGTTTATCCTTCAGGTTCCAAAACTAAAAGTCACACTTTTTAATGTAGAGTTTTGTCCTTTATAATGATTAGCATGTTCATTTATGGAGTTTTGGTTTTGATTGGTGAAGATGCATTTGCGAGGAGGAGGTATATGAATGTGGTAGTGCAAAGAGCTAGGCATCCCCAGCTTAGAGATTACATTCACTCTTCTGTTTCTGGGCTTATCCAAAAGGTTGGTTCTTGATATTCCTCTCCTTTGATTACTGTACTTGAATAAATGGTAAAGAGAACTTTTTGTCGGTTGTTTTTTAATGCAGTAGTGTTGATACTGTTAGAAAAACTCCTTTATAATACTTTGTAGAGATCTGGTATGTCAATGTGCTTACAGGTATAGAAAGGAAGAACTTTTTGCTGATTGATTTTTAATACATAGTTTGAAATGCTTGTAGAAATCTTGGTTTTGTTGATACTTGATTGAACTTGGTCATTCCTTTCTCCGTTGTGTGTGTGTGTCACCGAGTTGGTTTGCAATGTTCCTGCTCTACAGTACTTTTTGGTTTTCTTTCGTCAAATTCTTTGGCCAAAATAGAATTTACAATGTTCATATTTACTGGGTGAACTTTTTCAAATGTTTTCTTAATGAATTATTTCTGATCTGTTGACTGCTTTCCTTGCTCTGTTGCTAAGTTTTACACGTGGTGTTGTAGATTCTATCCTCTATTAGATAGGCCGAATTGGAGTGTTTATTTTGATGTACAGCCCTAACAGCTGGTCCATTTACAATGGTGAATAGATTCCCTTCTCAGCTGAGTTCACCCTGGTTTTTTAATACCATTAAGAAAACTTTTGTATGTGTAACTATCTATGGTATGCTTCAAAACAGGGACTGGTGGAGAGAGTAGCTGTAATTTTCTTTATAACATCCTGCTAGAGAGGTTCATTTTCAAGCTCACAGTGAACCAGTCTCGTGGCTCAAAAGTGGAAGGAGAGTCCTCTGTATGATCATTCTTGATGTAGTTGAACTTATTAGAATAAGTGATTCTAGTCAACAAATAGATATGTTCCACATATATTATATGAATAATGTAGTAGATATATTTATGGATTATTAGATTGATCTCAAATATTTACAAGAGTTTTTCGTTTTTCTTAGAGTAATTATGTAATTACTATTCTAAACGTCGAATGTTTATATTTTAAAAATCTTATTTTGATGATCTAATTTTAGCAATTTTTCTGATTTTTTTTGTTATTTTTTTCATTTCATGACTTTTTTTTTGTAATTTCACTTTTTTTTTATTAAGTTAAAATTTCTAATCTATTTAAAAAGCATTTAGAAATACAGGTCAACCCATATTTTTAAAAAAAGTTTAATATTTTAGTTAAAAATTAATTTTTTTTATATTTTAGATCGTTGATACTAGAGTTTTAAAATTCAAACCGATTCAGAGGATCAACCTAGACCGGCCAATCTAATCTGAGTAGAGTCAAAAACCTATGTAGAAATTAGCCCTGCAAAGCCTCATCAAATCAATTCAATACCCGGTTCACCTGGTCAAACCCAAGTGAAACTCAATTAATTTTTTTTTTTTATGTTGACAGTCATTGAACTACATTGTTTTGACCTTTTAAAAGGCCAAAACGCTGAATACCGAAAAATAAAGAACGAAGCAATTTGCAAACTTAATTAACTAACTCTTTGAATTTTGAAACCCAGCTGAGTAGTAGAGGACGGCTGGGGACGTCTGATTTGATGCTTATTACATCTGGATGCAAGGTGGGTTCCCAACGCAAGAACTTTACAATAAAATCACCAACCTCACAGCAGAGGGTAGGAAGAACAGAAGGTTGCATCAAAAGCCCTTAAGGGAGAGCTCAGGTAATTAAAATATCTTTTATCTTATTGCCATCTTTCTTTTCCATCTCAGTTTCCATACCCAGAACATAAGCTTTATACTTCATGGAACAAAGAGCTGATTCAGCCTCAAGCCACAAATTCTTGTACAACAAAACTTGAGGGTTCTCTTCTTCCTCAAGTTCATAATGTCCTTCCAGGGCCTTCTCAATGACCTGCATCACCAACAAAAATGCAAAGATTTGGTTGCTGATAAATAAATTCTACCCACAAGTTCCAGAAATTAAGATTGGTACCTGAGTAATGTGTTCATTTTTATCGAATCCTCCATTCCTTGCATTTAAAGAATCCAGGAATCTCTCCCTTAAACTAGTAGAACTCATCTGCCTTTCATGCTTGTTCTGATGATTCTATTTATTTGGTTTTTAATTTAAATTTGATTTATGTATTTTTACAGGTGTTTTTTTTATTAATTCGGGTTAATTTAGATCATTCCATTTAATTTGTGAATCAATTATTTAATCAGGTTGATAACTGGATTGAGTTTCAAAACTATGATTCTAATTTGTAAACCAATCATTTAATCGGATTGATAATTGGATTGAGTTTCGAAACTATGATTGATATATTAATTTTTAAAAATAATTTTTTTTAAAATAAAAAAAAGTTAAATACATTTCGGTATGATAAACAATTTAAAAAATAATCATAATTATATTCCCAAATAAATATTTAAAGTTTTATAAACCTCCTAAAAAAATAGTCTTAATGGCTATTATTCTATTAAAAATAAAACCAACAAACTTGAAATTCTTTTAATCAAATTCTTTTAATCATTAAAATTCTTCTGTTTTTTATTTGTTTGTTGCTGCCTTCAACCTCCGCGTGCATTCATTCTTAGTTAAACTGCCTGTCTCGGAAGGTCTTACCAAAGTACTTCCACGAGGTACTGGGTTAATGTGGCAGTAATTTGGTATGCATTGTCTGCTATTGGTTGGTCAAATTTGCTAGATCCACAAAATCCAAGCAAACGCTCTTGCTGTTTGCTGTATGATTTAGCTTTTGTGAACTCTTCGACATTTTTAGAGGTGAGGATTGAACTTCTCTTTTACCAGATTGCAGGTGGGAGATAACTGCTTATGATAGCGCAAGCAAGGATGCAGATTTATGGATCCCGACAGACACAAAGCAGAGGCAGCAACCTCCCTTAATAAGATCCCGACAGACACAAAGCAGAGGCAGCAACCTCCATTAATAACCCCAATAAAATCCATGAGCAGCGAACCTCTGTCCGTGCAGTTATATTTGGAACATCCAAGTTTATCTGAACCAAAACCTCAAGAGGGGAAGAATTCATAGACAGCTGGTTCACATCTACAAATTTACTCTTAACTTGTTTTACACAACCTCTTGAATTCTGTTTCTTGTTTAGATAAAACCTTATAGCAACATTATCACTAAGATCTGTTTCACACCTTTTGGTTTTTCCCACACAGGCACACAACAGTTTTAGAGTTTCAGTAATATGAGGTCTAGCCATAGTTCCATAGAATCGTATACTTCATTCGAGACGGTATACCAGGCACACAACAGAGTTAGAGCTTAAGCAATATGAGCAATTTATTTTTGTTTGAAAATGCAGGTAGTTTTATAAGTTAATGGAATTCGTGATGCTTTTGTTATTCACTTGTTTTCTTTACTGCATTTTGCAAGACAGCTACAAAAAGCATGGAGCACAGGGTAGCCTAAGTAGGAAGTAGTGTTTGTACGCACTTGATGAGCAAATCCAGAGTCTTCCCTCTGTGTACGTTTCTTTCTTGAGCACCATATATAGCCACAAGCCTCGTCAAGAGTTCACTAATTTTACAAGGGCCAACTCCTGATACAAAGAAAGTCCACAATAACCAAATGATCCAAGCCCATATGAGGACTTTTCTCCCTGCGCAACAAAGCAGCATTAAACCACATTCTGCATTCCAACTGGTTGATTTTGTTTCTCAAGGAACTCCAAAATGCATAGAAGATCCATTTTTGTTATGGCTTCCACAAACACTCAAAATCCTGTCTTCGTCACAAAACGGACTCCTATATGTTGATGTATTCAAGGACTTATAGTTCTACCAGACTGTAAAGATCATGAATCATATTCATTAAACAGAAGGTTTTTGGCTTAAATACCATTACTGTAATGTTTTGAATAAATAAGTAGGAAAATACAATAAAGCTCTTGGTGGCTTAAAATGTAGGTATAAATGAATGAGGGGTAGTGTAGTAATTCAACAAAACTTGATAAATATAAATAGAAAATAAAAAAAAAAAACAAAATAAGTGATCTGAAATTTGAGAGAGAATCGGCAGGAGAGAGAAGGGAGAAAGAAGAAGAAGAGAAAAGAGGGAAATTAGAAGAAAAATAGAAAAGAATTGAAGGAAATAAGTTTAAAGGTAAGATTATATATAAATATATGTTGATTAAGTTTTAATTTTAGTTTTGATAAATGTTAGGGTTTTGAAAATTTGTGTTTTGGGTTTGATTGATGAATAAATTGAATGTTATGGGTTGATTGTTATGGGTAATGGATTATTTGGTGGATTTTGAGAGATTGAATTGAAAGATGATAATTTTGAGTTATGATTTTTGTTGAATGGTGAAATTATGTTAGAAATAAGGAAAGAACAGTGGGTTTCTGTTGAAATTCTGGGTTGGAGGTTGAAGATGACGAAAATTCATTTTGGTCCTTCAAATTGTGGAAATTACAGTTTAGTCCTCAAACTTTGAAAAATTTACAAATTGGTCCCTGGGGCATATTCCGAGATTCTGAACAGAATAAAAGATAAATTATGGGCAGAATTCCTGTATAGTTATGAAATTTTAACACTTTCAATTTGGTCCTTCAATTTGACAAAAATTACCATTTGACCCTAAAAATTTGATAAAATTACAAAATGGTCCCTGGAGTATAATGAGGTGATCTAGACAGAAATGAGGATTAATTATGGTCAGAATTCAGTATAGTCATGGACTTATGATAATTTTAGTTTGGTCCTCCAAATGGATAAAGTTGCAATTTGACCCTTAAAAATATGATAAATTACAGATTAGTCCCTAGCTGTAATATTAGCTTTTTCAGATTGGTTTGATGAATAATTTAGGGTTAGTTAGTGAAGTATTACCAATTTTATTATTTGTTTCATTATGGATTAGATTTCGAGAAAATCGTTAATTTTTGGGTTTTTAGGAAAATAACTAATTTAGTCTAAATACATATAGGGTTATGAAATAGACCCTTAGTTAAGTGTATTAAATAGGTTATATGTTCTTTTGAGTCATTCTTGAATATGTTTTCTTTATATTCAGATAATCCTAATATTCTACCGGCGGGACGTCAGTAGGATTTTCTTCGGTGTTTGCTTTTGATTTCTGTTTGCTTTCGAGTCAGGTGAGTGGATAATTTTTCATATATAAGAGAAATATTATAAATATTTGATTTGTTAATATGAATTGGATCATGCTTCTTGATAATATATATGATGACTATTATCCTTGTTATGATAAGCATGATCATTTGTTGAATCTGAATTCTTGATATGAACCAGTATGTATTTTGGATTGACTTCTGAATTGATAGCTCCTCATTTGATTGATGTCATGAGTTCAGCCTTGAGATATTAATATGTCTATTTGAGTATGATTATGACCCTATGGTATGTCAGTCAGAATACCCATGCTAACAGGGTAGTGTTAGTCTTTGTGCACATCGTATCTGAACCCTAGTTGGTCGGAGGAGTCACCAACCTGTGTGGACTGATCATCCCACAGTACGGAGCCTCATGCTCATTGCATTTTGATTTTCTGACGAATTTTACCATATGATATTCTTGTTATGGCCTATTTGAGAAACCTTTTTATAAGAACCTAAAGCCATACTTGTATATATATTTCTCATTGTTGTATTATCTCGTGTGTGTATATTGAACGTTATCTACTCACTGAGTCGTTGAACTCACACTCTCATTATTTATCATTTTCAGGCTTATAGCTTGATAGCAGGTCACTTTTGTTGGATCTTCAGAACCTGCTCTTTTGGTTGTAATTCATATATTTTCCTTTATGTCTAATTAGTGCTCCAAAACTATAAAATTATATTAACTCTTGTATTAAGACAATTCAATTATATTATGAAGTTGATTTTGTTATTAATGCTGTGTTGAACTCTGATTGAGTTAGGATAAGTTTGTGTGTAAGTTTGGGTTCGCATAGGTATGGAACCTTGGAGGGGAACCTTGCCTATGTGCCGGTCATGGATCCGGGATTCGAGTCGTGACAATTACAGCTGGAAATCAAGTTAAAACAAAACAAACCACATCTCCACATCACGAAGACTGTGATAACTGAACAAATAACTTAGTCACAGCTCCTGAAAGATAGGAGCTTATTCAAATCAAAGACTACTTGCATTTACTAAGGTTCTAACATATCCTCCCTAAACTGCACTTGCTGAAGGCAAGTCAATCCACATACTTCATGCTTTGAACTCCTAGTACATTACGCAGCTTTAAAAACGACTCTAATTTCAAAAGCTTTGTCATGATATCTGTCACCTGCTCACTAGTACCACAATGTACTAACTCCACAATACCTTCCTTGACCAGATCGTGTAAAAAATGAAACGTTATATCGATGTGTTTGGTTTTTCCATGAAGAACTGGATTTTTTTATAACTTGATAGTTGAACTATTATCACAAAAAATCTTAACACACTTACATGAAGAGAAACCGAGACTGTTGAGGCAAGCACATGCCGCAGCAGCTACATACTCTACTTCAGTGGTGGGAAGAGTCACTAATGGTTGTTTTCTTGAGCTCCATGCAACTGCACCACCACTTCGAAGAAACACATATCCAGAAGTGCTTCTCCTATCTTCTATATCACCGGCATAATCACTGTCGGTATAAACCTTAAGATTATCTTCAGAACATTTCTCATAACTCACTCTCAAGTTCCCAACTTCTCAGCACCCCTTTCACAAAACACTCCTAAGTTCACAGTCCCCTTCACATATTTGAGGACTCGTTTTGCTGCTGCCATATGAGAGACTTCAGATCTGCCATGAATTTGCTTAATAAGCAAACAACAAATGTAATTTCTTGTCTAGTTACTAATAGATACATCAAGCTACCCATTATCTGTTTGAACAAGGTTGAATTCACACTGGCTTCTCCACCATCTTTTACCAGTTTCATGCCTGGCATGATGGGATTTTTCACAGGATTGCAGCTTCCCATTCCAAAACTTCCCCAGCACACTTCATTTGGCATAAATGTATCCCTTCACAACTATGCTGAACCTAAACTCCTAGAAAGTACTTTATCTTCCCCAAGTCACCCATGTCAAACTCTAGTTTCATTGACTTCTTAAACTTCTCGCATAATTCCACATCATTCCTTGTATAAATTAAATTATCCACATAGAGACTAATAATTAAGAATTTACCGTCAGCTTCATGTTTGAGAAACAGTGTGCTCATGACTGCGTTTCTTAAAACCCTCCTTCATGAAGAATCCTTCAATTCTGCTATACAGGCTCTTGGAGCCTATTTCAAGCCGTAAAGAGCGTTCTTAAGCTTCAAGACTTTATACTCTTCTCCTTTACGAACAGTCTTTTGGCTGCTCCACGTGTACTGCCTCCTTCAGTTCCCCATGAAGGAACACACTCTTGACGTCTAGCTGGAAAACAATCCATTTTTTTATTTTTTATTTTGCGCTGCTAAAGCCAAGATCAATCTTATGGTGTCCCAACGAGCTACAGGTGCAAAAACTTTGTTGTAATCAATCTCGTACCTCCAAGTATAACCTTTGACTACCAAATGTGCTTTGCATTAACTACTTCTCCCTTTTCATTCAACTTCATTCTAAAAATCCATTTGACTCTAATTTTCTTTATCCCATTCAGTAGACTTACAAGTTCCCATGTCTTATTCTTTTCTATAGCTTCCATTTCCAAATCCATCGCTTCCCTCCATTTTTTTCTTTTACTGCTTCATCAAAGCATAGTGGATCATCATGTACCATAAAACAAGCCAAGTTTGACTCTTCTAAATACCATCTCCACTAACATAGTCTTCCTCCCATTAGGGTTCCCTCCTAACTCTTGCCGCTGGTATAGCAACATTCTCCTTCTAACTCTTCTGTATACAGACCAGCAAAATCATCTTCTCCTTCCAACTCTTCAGCACCCGGACCCACTCCTTCTACGTGTTCTTCCTCATCTCCACCTTATTCTTCTTCATCATCATAGTCACTGATTTCCCTATCATCACTATCTACCCAAGTAAAAACATCATTTCTCACGTCTTCATCAGTCTGCCTCCAATTCCAGCTCTCATTCTCTTCAAACATAACATCCCTGCTAACAATTACCCTTTTAGCAGTAGGATCATAAAGCCGATAGGCTTTAGATTCTTCACTAACACTGAGAAACACACATCTATGACTTTGCTTATCTAACTTTTCTCTCTTCCTATCATGAATATGCACATTAGCAATACAACCGAAGACCCTAAAGTACTCAGCATTGGGTTTTTCTCCACTCCAAATGCAATCCCCATCAAACTGCTTCTGGCCAAAAGATTTTAGGCATCTCCTTTTTTGAAAGCAAGCATCGAACCATGTTTTATACAGTTCGATTCTTACATTCTGCCACTCCGTGCTGTTGAGGAGTATAGGCGGTTCGATTCTTACATTCTGCCACTCCGTGCTGTTGAGGAGTATAGGCGGCAATAAGTTGCCTCTTAATGCCATGATTGACACGAAACACGTTTAACTCCTTGGAAGTGAATTCGCCTCCCCTGTCCGTCCTCAAGTAACATATATCACAGCCTGACTCTTTTTCAACAAGATTTTAAAATACTTTAAACATTGAAAAAGTTTCACTCTTCTCGGCTAAGAAATAAATCTAAGCTTTTCTAATGAAGTCATCAATAAAAAATAGCAAGTACCTTTTAGGACTACTTGAAGTTGGAGTGATGAGACCACACAAATCTGCATGTACTAACTGAAGTCTCTTTGAAGCCCTCCACTGACTCTTCTTACTTTTGTTATTCACATGACCATAACGACGATGCTTTAGGTCTGAGAAGTCATCTTCAATTACTATTAAGCATTTTGAAGGCTAATTAATCATAATTGCTTGTAAAACAAACATCTTGTTAGCTGCCATTAGAGTTTGCATAATAAGGCCTCTTGTTGGATGATATATTTTACAAGCCCTATCTTTCATGACAATAGAAAGTCCTCGCTCTTGAAGTTGACCTATGCTCAATAAATTATTTTTGACCTCAAGAATGTAAAACACATCTCTTACCACTTGAGTTAAACCTTCAGTCTCAAGCTTAATGCTCCCTTTTCCCATCACCATCATCCTTGCACCGTTGCCTGATTTTACTGAGTGTCTAAACAGCTCATCCATGTGTATGAACCAATCCTTGTTTCCAAACATGTGGTTAGAACAACCTGAGTCTAGGAACCAAACATCTCCTTTCTTCGCATTCTTGTCCTTAACGTAAGCCATCAGTAGAAGTTCTTCCTCCTTATCCAAATCAGCATAATTTGCACCCTTCTCCCAACTAGGGCACTCATTTTGAAAATGCCCTAGTTTATGACATTTATAGCACTCTACAGTGGCTTTGTTGAAGCTTTGTCTTCCTCTACCACATCCACATTTCCAAGTTCCTCGTCCCCTTTCTTTTCCTGCTTTGTCTTCATGGGTGATCTTGAAAACTTGTTCTTCTTCACCTTGACCCTTCATTCTATGCTCATGCACAACAAGGCTGCTCTCATGTTCATTGATGGTCATCGTAATCATGTTGTTGGACTCCTCAATTGAACATACTACATAATTGAATTTAGGAATTATTGATGAAGAATCTTTTATGTGATCATCGGACGTTTCACTCATATTCTCTACATGAGCCTTTATTTTGTTGGCTATGTATAAAACGCGAGCAAAATAGGCATTCATTGATTCTCCTCCTTCATGCGAAGAACTTTAAAATCACAACGTAATGACTGTAGCTGTTCCCTTTTAACCCACGTTGAACCCTTGAATTTTTGCTTCATAGAGTCCCAGATTGCCTTTGAAGAGCTTCTGTCAAGAATGGTCTCAAGCACATCTCGTTTGATTGCTTGATAAAGAAGATTCTTTGCCTTTAAGTCCTTCAGCTTGTTTTCTTCATGCTCCTTCCATTGAGCATCGGTGAGTTGATTAGTTTATGTCATCACTGATGAGAAAGACCGTGCCTCCCCTGCAACATGCACCATGACGCCATGACCTTCAATATTCCAATATTTTTTGGAATGAAACAGATTCTACATCAGAATGATCATAGTGCCCTACAAATTTAGGCATGTAGCTGGTGCTGCTTTCTTCTGTCATTTGAAGAAAACTCTCAAACTCTCGTTCACTCTTGTAATCACAATCCCGTTAAGAGTTCTGATATCAATTGTTGATGTATTCAAAGACCTATAGTTATACGAGACTGTAACGATCATGAATCATATTCATTAAACAGAAGGTCGTTGGCTTAAATAGCCATTACAGCTGGAAATCAAATTAAAACAATAAACCACATCTCCACATCTCGAAGATTGTGGCAACTGAACAAATGACTTAGTCATAGCTCCTGAGAGATACGAGCTTATTCAAATCAAAGACTACTTGCATTACTAAGGCACTAACACTATACACGGTCACCTCCTGCCCTATTTCGAAAAAGGATCAATATGGATTCCATTGAGGCAAAAATCAAGTGGAGGAAGAAGACCCAAGAAGAAAATATATCAGAGTGCAGGACCTTGACAGAGCAATGGACTTACAAAATAAGCCATTTTTAATACTAAAGCTCAAGTCCATCATCCAATCACAGAGACATCAGTCTGTCTTTCAAGGTCTGTCTTTCTAAGCGACCTTGAAAAGGAAGTTGGGTTTCTTAAAAAATGGAACTTTATGTCTGTCATTGAAAAGTACCCTTCAACTTTTCGTGTTGGTGGTGGTAATAGCAGGACACCTCCTTTTGTTACTTTCACTGAGAAAGCTGAAAAGATTGCAAGAGAAGAGGCTGAAGCAAAGGAATTAATGGAGCCCATTTTGGTTAAGAACTTCAGGAAGTTGTTGATGTTGTCAGTTGATTGTAGGGTGCCCTTAGAAAAGATTGAATCCATTGAAAATGAATAGGGTTTGCCTCGAGATTTCAAAAACTCATTGATTCCAAAATACCCAGATTTTTTTCAGTCAAAGATTTCAACGGGATTCTTCATTAACAGTTGCCTCTCGTGAGGAAAGACTGAGGCTTGAAGGTGTTCCTGCTATCAATCCAACGAAAAAGAAGGCTAGAATATCGAAAGTTGGTAACTTTCTTGGTCCGTTTGCTTTTGACATGGGTTTTGCTTCTGGTTTTAGGCCAAACATGGTTTATATTGAGGAACTTTGAGAGGTGGCAAAGAATGGAATTCCCTTCTCCATATTTGAATACTAGGAGATTTGAAGTTGCTGATCCAAAAGCGTCAAAGCGTGTGGTGGCAGTGCCTCATGAACTTGTTATGCACTTGACTTAACAAGCTGGCTAACTCAAGAGAATAGGAAGAATTAGAGAGGATTAGAGAAGTGGAAAAGAGAGATGAATGAATTGCTTCTGCAATCTGTTATTTCTTACTCGTCTCCTCACAAGTTTTTAATACCATGATTTATGTACAATGAACTCTAGCCTCCTGGCTATCTCAACTGACCATCTAACTAACAATTAACAACTCTAACAAACTAACTTTCATCACATTCACTGTTATAACAGCTACTAACTAATACTTCATCTTTAGCTAATTCTGCATATTTTCTTCTTAATTGTCACATACTGTTATTTATCTCTTCTTTCCTTGATTGCCAAGCTTCCTTGCTACCTTCCTTTCTTAACAGAACTCCATGGTTTGACTATGGAGAAGAGGATGACATCTGCTCAGTTGGATGCTTTTCATTCTGAGTTTATGTTGCCATCTAGATTATTGTACATAACTTTTGATGCTTATGATGGTTCTAACTTGATCGAAAATGCCCATAACTTTTGTTTTATGATAAGTTTGTAGCTCTTAGTGCTCAGGCACCGATTGATTCAGGTAGTGCATCTTCAAAACTCTTCACCTGAACTGTGTTTTGCCTATTTCTACGACAATTGCAATAGCATTTGAGACTTGTGAAGATTATGCTCTTATTGCTAGTTTATCCCATGGAATAGTTGAATTGCCGGAAGAATATCGATTAGGAGCGCATAATTAGAAATTGTTTGCTTAGAAGAATTGAAGTACTTGTTTTTCAGAAAAGCCTTTATGTAAGGAGGCAGAGACTCCAAGCTTGGTGTATTTAAGAAAATGATCTTGGTGGTCTTCCTAAATATTCTCTCACTGCAGATTCGTTCTTTTGTTACAGTTTACCTTGATGTCTTGTTATTCCATTGCAGACCAATTGATTGATGTAGCTGTTTTTGTTATTTAAGGAGGAAATAGAGCTACATTGTTCTTCTTCTTTTTTATGACAACGAGAGAGCACAAAAGGAATATCATTGCACAACAAGAGGGGATAACAAGCCACCAAGACATTATGATGAAAACAAAGAACAAAAATAGTCTATTTAATCCTTAAATAACATCCAACTGTGGCACTGGCCAGTGCCTGTTGTTGTCATGATGAAATGATTCAAGAAAACGGCAAGTTTGTGGTGTTAGTTTACTTTTTTCTCCTATTTGATGCTGATGTTATATGTATCGAAAGATTATTTGACACCAGAAGCTGTAATGCTACTGGTTCCTTGTCTTTCCATAAGCTGGAAAGTTTACCTGTATTCACGTTCTTGCTTCTGTGACCAATTGAAAATGATAGTGATGCAAACCTGGAGAATAGATTCGTTACCGTTCTGTTACTATCATGTTCAAAGTCCAGTTGGCTTTGTGACTGGAGGAATCTTTACTAAGAGCTGGTACTGGGGTCTACCCTGCACATCTAGTTTATTTCGATTGCTTTTGTGGAAATATTTGAGCTCACTAGCATGTTCTGGTGGGTTTGCATGCCAAGAATTTTCTGGTGACTCGAAGTTTTGCTACCTATTGTGAGGATGATGAATCCATATTATGGCAGATCATGATTATCATAATGACTGAAAATCGGAGCAGCTTGATGTTATGAATCATTGCATATAGAACAAGCAATCCGGCAATGCCATCTTTCTCGGTAGCGATTTAGCAGAAACCGGTGTTTCGCACGATCTCCTGATCCACTCGCAGAGAAGGTGATATGGTCTCTCCATAATGATGAAGTTCGTGGACAATTGACGAACACGATCATTTCGTACATGCATGAACTAGCATCTAAACTGTCCAAACATTCATCTTCAGCAGAAGTAAATGTAACTCAAAACAAATGAATTGAGGTTCAATGAATGGAAGAGCCTCTTGGCTCCTTTCATAACCCATTTTTATGTTATTTCTCAATATATATATATTTTTTTTAAAATAAAAATTAAAAAAAAAAACATGATAGTGAGAAGAGGATGCTAGAATGCTCTAAAAATGGTTAAAAATTTATTGAGAAGGTTTAAAATTATAAAGATTAAAATTTAACGGTATTTTATCAACTAATGAGTTCTATTGACAAAAAAAAATCAATTTAAAAAAGAAAAGTCAAAAATCAGATATTTATGGACTCAATTAAATTTTATTGAAAGTTTAATTGAATTTATGAAGGGTTTGACTACAAGAAATATTGATTTTGGACTTAATTTGCGCTTTAATTAGAAGAAATTAAAGTTATGGGGTCAAATTATAATTTTTAAAAGTTAATTTGGTCAAATCAGAAGCTTCATTACATAAATATTAAAGTTTGATGGCCAATTAGAGACTTAATTGAAAAAATCTAAAACCAATGATCAAACTGGAAAGGCGCGTAAATAGAGGGGCTGCAACTAAACCAAATCATGGGTCAAATTGAAAAAATTAGAAATTTATTGCTCAATTGAAGGTCAAATTGCATAAATTCAAAACCAAGAACCAAAGTGAAAACGACAGCCAACTTCAGAGCTACTGTTGGATTTTTTGCAGGGGTGCAATTGCATTGTTTTTAATCAAAATTGTAATTGAGAACTTGATTGAATAAATTATAAATTGAGGACCAATATGAACTTTGACATATTTTTGCTACCTTTTTCTTTTAAATGAAACGATATATTTTGTCAAAAACGGCATCGTTTCATCTACTGTTCACCAAGAAAAAAAAAAGACCAAAACAGTGTCATTTTGAATGGTACTATAACCTTTCTTCTTCCCCTAGACGCCCAAAATATGGGAAGAAGAAGATTTTTCTTCCTTTATTTTCACCGACTTCTCTTCCTTAAAAGTATCAAAAAGACACTGACAATAGCCTTATTTGTATAATCTCTTACCTGTAGCCTACCACAAGGTGGTGAAAAAAGGAGGGAACGTGCACTAAAGATAGTTATATATCGGCAGGACACCACAAAGTGGTGAAAAAAGGAGGGAACGTGCCCTAAAGATAGTTATAGGTCGGCAGCATAGTGGCCGCTCCAGCCATGTCCCTACCCTATTTTTTCCTATAAAAACAAGGGAGTAGAACAAAGAAAGGGGGTACAAGAAAGGGGATAGAACGAAGATAGAAGGGAGAAAACGAAGAAAAAAAGCAAAAAACAATAGAGGAGGGAGAGGAAGAAGAAGGAGAAGCATCGCTGACCATGAACAATGTCATCATGACCATAACACCTTCATCGCTAATAGCCACGCTTAAGCTGCACCACCCCCAGGTAACCTACAGCCGCCTCGTTTCTTTCTCCTTTGCTCAGTTGTTGTCTGTATTTGCATGCAAAACATGAATAATTCATTTTGCAACAAATGATGGAGAGCTGGTTGCTGTGCTTAAACACAGTAACTAGCCCATTTAGTTTTGGGCCAGGTATGCCCTAGCCCACAGCTCATTTCAAAAAAATAATAAAAGAAAATTTATGTTTCTTTTAATATTTTTGATTTTTCACCGTTTGATTTATGTCTTCTTTTATTAATACCAGGCAGTATTTTTATGTCGTAAAAATACAAATTCAGTATTAAAATACCTAATTTTTGTCAAAACTTCCAAAAATGAAAAAAAAATTGAAAAAATAAAAAAATTATTTTTGTGCATACAACCAAGTGTCTTAAAGCTAAAAAGGTCATATTGTGTTTTTCGTACACCTAAAAAAAATATTTTAGCATACATTTTGGCTTTAATAATCAGTTTATTAAAATCAAGAAAACATTGGACATAATTGAGGAAACAACAAAAATTTTATTTTGTTTTGTTTTAGTATCAAGAATTATGAATTTATAAGTAAAACGTATTCTCGATATTAAAAAGATATTTTTTCATTAACAATATAGAACAGTTAGGTTTTTACCCAATAAGACAAGGATCTCTTTATAGAGAAGAACTTTTCTTGAAACCGCAGATAGACCAACAAATTTTAGATACCAAAACTAAATCTTAGATTTTATCAGACAAAACAATACACATAGCCTACCTTAAGTAGGAAGTATTTGGAGTAGTAATACTTTTTTTTTATGTAACCAGTCTCCTTATCCCATGTTTTATACCAATTAGGGTTCATAGTAATCAGAATACTAGATGGCGATTCTCATTCCAATTTTCTACTAATAAGAGACAAGAATTTATTGTCTTTCATATTTTATCAGAATAGACTATACATCTGTTTATTACATATAATTTTTTAAAATGGACAATTGTTGCGACGTCATACACGTGCGACAGTTCCTATACATGTTCACCTAATCACCTTCTTTCTATTTATGTTGCTTGTTTATCTTCTATGATTTGCTGCCTAGCCTGTATGCATCCTAAAATGCATGTTTAATCACTCAAACTGTCTCGTCTCGCTCTCTAAATGATCAGGAAATATGCATTTTTCATGTTAAAATCAGAAATATACCTCGCTCCACGCCTCTCTCTTGAATCTCTTGCACTCTATCTATCCTGAACAATACTGCTAGCCTGTGCCTAGACCGAAATTAAACCATTTTCCTACCCAAACTGCTCCCAATTAACAAGCCTGTTGTTTGATGTCAGCTTACCCTTTAACAAAGACAAAATCGTCAGGCACAAATATATACATTTTAGGTAAAAATTTCCATTTTAAAGACTGCATCAAGAAGACTAAAAATACCTTAAAAACATTTCATCAAATTGAAATTTGGTGTGCATAATTCTTCCATTGTTCTTCTTTCTTATTCTTAAGCTTATGTTACATGATGGTGGTTAATACTAGCTACCACCTCCTTTTTAATAACAAGTCTTAATTATGAGAGTAATTGGATCCAAAATCCCTTGAGAAGACATCAAATCACTTTATCAACTAGACTAATGGATACCTGGTTTACGTTAATTCATGAAAATAAAACAGAGTTGTAAGAAGCGAAGGCAAGAATCTTCATGGGCACATAAAGAAACAAACAAATCTTTTCCAAATCTCCGCACTATGATTATTAGCACATAAATCTAAATAAACACATGAGAATTGTCTGCAAAAGGGTTCTTATACCTATGAGGCAGTCCCGGCTGCCTGTGCGATATGAATCATCATCTTTTCGTTTTTTTCTTCCCTGATAAATGCTATAGTGTACATCATTGCATTATGAAATGCAGAAAGTCAGTATATTAATCGATTAGAAGAGACCCTTAGGTTGATTGGTGGGGAAGATCTATCATTAATTCGTGGTGGAACCCTCTATCAGCTCAATTATTTTATCAAGTCCTATCATCTTTGTATCAAGTGGCCATTTTGTAGCTCGGATTTTCCATAAAAGGAGGCTTTTCAAGACTAAAAAAACGTGCATTTGAGATGGCTACCATTAGGTTGCTTTTTTATTATTATCATCGATGAAGGCTCATTAGATAGTAAATGCCCTATCATAGAAATATGTAAAAGGGATAAACATGTATTTAATTGAAAGGATAAAGAAAGATATGTAAAATAAATTTATTTTCAGAATAACTTTTTAAAGAAATTCTTTTTTCCTTTATAAAAAAACATGTTTCTTTTATCTTTATTATTTTATCTCAAAACAATAACCAGATAAAAATAGTTACTTTTCTTTCATTAGTTGTCTACGTAATATTATATTCCAAATCACATATATGATATCGGGTAGTTTTTCACCTCGACAAGTATATTATGCTGCTGCAATGCTTATATAAAATAATATATAGTACGAATTTTTATTTTTTGGCTTTTTTTTTTGTCAGAAATTGTGGATTCAACAAATCAAAAATTTAACGGGAAAGCAGAAATCATTCTACGCATATATTATTATTATTATTATTATTATAATTATAATTATTATTATTATTATTATTATTATTTATTGTGACAATGTAATTACTATTTTGCCTTTCCAAAAAAATTAATAATTTTAATGTTGAAGGTATTTTGATTTTTTTACATGACTTAGTGGTTATTATCATATTAATGGAGGTAAATTTGGTTTTTTTTATATTTTAAAGCACGATGGAATGAGTTATTTATCTTTAAAAATATATATTTTTTTAAATTACCACCTAGAAGCTTTTTACTCTTTGCACTTTTTATGCACAATAAAGTAATTCATATACCTTTAAAAGTAAAAAATTAAAACTACCATCTAGGGGCTTTCTAGTCTTTGCAATTTTTTTTTTATTTACAATTTTTAAAGCTGTGTGCAATGGTTTTTTCATTTTTTTCATCATGATTTTTATATTATTAAGAACTTAATTAAGAGCAAATTAATCTTTAATAAATATAAATAATATTTTCATGGAAAAACTAATGACGTATATGGCGTTTTCCTATGACCAAAAACTCTCTTTCTTCTTGTCGTTAAAATCTTCATGACATCCTTTTCATGTTCGGGAAGCAAAGATGACATGACTTTTCGGTTGTGATACTTTTTTTCCTTTTATTTTCTTTCCTCTTCTCGAAATTTATGTTTGTAATTCAAAATTTTAAACTTTTACTCTTAGTTATTGATATTTTAACTTTGATTCTTATTCTTTTGATTTTTAATTTTTGTTCTTCATCCTTTTGTAAAAGTTTTATTTGTTTGGAATTTCACCCTTCAATCACAATTTGTTATATAATAATTTTTTTAATTTGATCTTTATTATTTTTATTTTTATTTTCTTTTCTTGACCTTTTTATAAAAAAATTATTTTTTTTATTTTATCATTGAATCCTAATTTGTGATATATTAGTTTTTTAAATTTGATCTTTATTATTTTGATTACTATTTCTTTTCTTTTCCCTATTGTAGAATTTTTATTTTTATTTCAATTTCATCCTTCAATCCCAATTTATTATTTATTATTTTTCTCAATTTGATCCTCTCTTGTTTAAATTTTTTTTTCTTTTTGCTACATTGATTTTTCTTTTCAATCTCACCTTTCAATCAAAAAAATTGTAGTTACCTCTAATTTATTTATTTTTATTTTATTTTTTATCCTTAATCTTTTAATTGCTAGTTTTGGTTTTAAATCCTTTTATATAATTGATTTTTTTTCTGATTTGATTCTTCAACATTTAATTGGTTGTATTTTTTCATATATGTTGCTTTTGGTCTAGTGACCTGGGTCACAAGTTCAAAAAAATACCGTGGGTTGACATTTAAAAAAAATCTTTCTAATTTTATCATTTGACATGGGTATTTTTCTTTAAAAAATTACCTTTATGGTTTTTTTTTCTATCTAGTTATCATGATCTCATGACTCGAATCGTAGGTTTAACGATTTAATCTAATTTTATTCTCTTCTTATTATACAAGTTACAAATTTATCATACTAACTCGGATTGACTTAAGCCGGGTTTTTTTTATCCAATTTTATCATTTTATATTAATTATGTATAACTTGAGTTGCAATTTTTATTTCCTTCTTTAATATATGCTTATAGCACCTCAACATATTTCTTATATAAAAAAAAAAATTGACCCCACAACATAGCACAGACCATGCCTAGTTAATTAAAAAAACTAAAAGAGGTTGGAT
>NW_011499885.1:179052-241079 GCF_000495115.2 Populus euphratica | reverse complement strand
TTGATTTTTCTTTTCAATCTCACCTTTCAATCAAAAAAATTGTAGTTAAATTTATTTATTTTTATTTTATTTTTTATCCTTAATCTTTTAATTGCTAGTTTTGGTTTTAAATCCTTTTATATAATTGATTTTTTTTCTGATTTGATTCTTCAACATTTAATTGGTTGTATTTTTTCATATATGTTGCTTTTGGTCTAGTGACCTGGGTCACAAGTTCAAAAAAATACCGTGGGTTGACATTTAAAAAAAATCTTTCTAATTTTATCATTTGACATGGGTATTTTTCTTTAAAAAATTACTTTTATGGTTTTTTTTTTCTATCTAGTTATCATGATCTCATGACTCGAATCGTAGGTTTAACGATTTAATCTAATTTTATTCTCTTCTTATTATACAAGTTACAAATTTATCATACTAACTCGGATTGACTTAAGCCGGGTTTTTTTTATCCAATTTTATCATTTTATATTAATTATGTATAACTTGAGTTGCAATTTTTATTTCCTTCTTTAATATATGCTTATAGCACCTCAATATATTTCATACAAAAAACAAATTGACCCCACAACATAGCACAAACCATGTCTAGTTAATTAAAAAAACTAAAAGAGGTTACATATTTCTTATATAAAAAAAAAAATTGACCCCACAACATAGCACAGACCATGCCTAGTTAATTAAAAAAACTAAAAGAGGTTGTATTTTTTTGTGATAATCATCGAGAGTATATTGAAAAGGTCATAAAGCCAATAGCTAAAGTGAAATACAAAGATATGAAAGAAAAAAAAAAAAGAAAGAAAAAAGACTTAGAAAAAAGAAGGACAAAAATTGTTCTACTACAGCAAACAACAAAGAAATTACCTAAGATTTCTTATTACACTATAATTTGATATTATCAGAAGATCTTAGGAGGTTATTTCCTGTATAAGTGAAGTTTGAATTCAAAGTATGCAACCAAATAGCAACCCAATGAAGGATGGTGGAGAAACAATCAAATAAGCACATAGTTCCCTCCTCAAAAACAATTTTGTTCCTTAACAACCAAATACCCCAAGTAGTACTGCTGGAAATTAGTCTCCAAGTTGATCTTTGGAATTTACCTTGCATCATTTCGGGCCACTATAGAAGCAGTGAGTCAAGTGTTCTCGGTAAACAACATTGGATACCCTACCAATCCAAAACTTTCATCCAAACACTTCTAAAAAAGTTACAGTGTATAAAAAGATACTTTGAGGCTTTCAAATCTGAATTGCAAAAAACACATAAAGTTTGTGAGGTAGGCAAAATATTCTGGTGATGGAGAAAAACTCTTGTACTAATTTTGGCCTAGACTGTCAATCAGAGAAACACCTGAACTTTCAAAGAGGCCCTTTTAATCCAAACATTGGCTTTAAAAACTCTATCATTCTTAGAGGAAATATTATCAATTAGGGTACAACAAGACTTGATTAAGAAACTTCTATCAAAATTACATGGCCATATAAGCTTCCATCAGAATTAAAAGAGGTTGTATTTTATTGTGCACAACCTCACAAAATATTATTCAATTTAATAGTTTTTTTTGTCTAAATCTATATTTTTTTTCCCTTGATCTCATCCTTCAATATTTGATTTATTAGATATTAGAATTTATAATTTATTATGAATTAATTTCTGTAGTTAACTTGGTCTTATAACATGTGTCATAGGTTTAGTGGGTTAATCTGATTTACTCGAGTTTTTTTGTGTTTTTTAATTATTATTTTTTTTAATTTTATAGTGTTTTTTAATTAGTTTTTTTTTTAATTTTATCTATTTATATTGGGTTGATTAAAAATTAAATTTTATAATTTTTATTTATACTGGGTTGATTAGAAATTAAATTTTATAATTTTTTTTAATTTTTTTTCTTTGAATCATCTAAAGACACTACTTCTATAAAAAAGTTAGCAATATCTAAATATTTTTTATATATTAAAAAAATTGTTTCGATTCACAATATAGGTGGAGAAGGATGTGGTATGATATTAAAATCTATGGGCTCAACTCATGATAAATGTGCACAATAAATTCATATACATTCATCTAAAATTAAGAAGAGCATAAAAACATATGCTAGGATTTCCTGTCTTGTAAATATGCATGATAACCTTATTTTTATGGTTGATAGGGAAATGGGGGCAGATGAGCACATCTGAAATGACATCTAACTAATCTCCTTCAATGGTTTTCTCCTCGCTTTGTCAATTGAGAACATGTGGCACCTGCTGCTACAATGAAATATAAAGCATCCAAATATTATCAAAGAAATAAAGTCACAAAAGTGGAAGAACTCCCATTTCCAAAGTAAGATGATCCGTCCAATACGATATTATTGAATATTTGAAGATATTAGTGCTTGATGTAATCCTTTTGATTTGCATTGATCCTCCATTAATTTTGAGTTATAGACTGATTGGACACGGCAATAGTGCTATAGTATTAGATTAAGAACTAGTTAGTCAATTTTAGGAGTGCTTGTGTTGATCAGATCAATTGAGGTCGGTCCTTTTTGGGACTTGTTTGGCGCACTTCAAATAATAGAATAATGGTACTTGATATGTCTATATTAACACAGACTATTTTAGGACCTTGATCATGCAAATGGGATCCAATTTTCTTAGACGACAAGCTCTAATGGCCGATCCACTGCTGGTAGGCCCAATATATATCCCCATATTTTGTGCGATGAATTGGTGATGGCACCTTATCATGCACTCCCCGTATTGGTAATATTACCAGATATGT
This sequence comes from Populus euphratica, assembly GCF_000495115.2. Classification (NCBI taxonomy): domain Eukaryota; kingdom Viridiplantae; phylum Streptophyta; class Magnoliopsida; order Malpighiales; family Salicaceae; genus Populus; species Populus euphratica. The sequence continues at coordinate 238,313 of NW_011499885.1, read as the reverse complement.
CATCCATTCATTCGGTCCAATGTGTGAGCTGATTCTTTGTCTTGTCACCTCCCATTCAACAGCTATCGAGCATTTCACTTTCAGCTTTGAGAAGGCGAAACTTTGAAATGCGGGTAGAGAAATAGCAGAAAAAAGATACAAAACATAGTACAAGTCATCCCTCTGATCAGTCCTTGGTATATAGCATTGGGAATCACTTTTGTATTATTTTAGGTCTCTATACTCGGTCCAATCCCATGTCTGTTCACTCCTATCCATCCACATGGAAAATCAATTCTATGCTAGTTATCGTGTTTGCCCACTTACCTCCTCAAGCCAGCTAACATGGATGGTTTTAGTGGTTAGCTTTTCAGTGGTGGTGCCTAATGTAGACAAGAAAGAACTATTTGCAGCACTTTAGATAAAGTGCCCTATGGATACGAGGGAAGGGAAGAGAGCATAATGATTTTACCAAAGATGGGGGTGTTGGGTCTGCAACCACAATCTCCGAGACCCCATTAATGGGATGTGAAAGACTCGATGGTCATAGCACATGGATATATTTCGCTAGTGGGGGAAGCTCATGTTTACACTTCCACAGCAAATCTATCGAGAACCTAGAAAGAAAGAAAGAAAGAAAAATAGTTGCAACAGTTATAATGGTTCCTTTACTTTATACATATATGTGAATTCGATCATGTTTCTTTAATCTCTTTTCAATGTTTCATCCATATCAAAATTGAAATAAATAATGTCTTTATCTTTTGCCCTACTCCACCACCCATCACACCAAATCCATCCACGTAAAGTAGACTCATGGCAGGTCATTGGAATTCCCACAAAGGGAAAAAATCCTTTCACTCATTCATCGTGTGAGATGTGATTTCTGAGTGAATAATGGCTTATGCCTTCTTTCTTTTGGGGTGTTGTGGATTCTTAACTTGACCCCACCATGCCTTTTCAAAAAGAAAATGAGCGTATTTCCCATTAGTATTACCCTTCATCGTCTTATAGCTAGCTAGGATGAGGAGGTGCATAATTGGAGTTAAAGATGCATTGACAAAACCATAGCTTGTCGGGCAATTTAGGTTAGTTTGTGTTGTAAACTCCGAAATATATAGCGGTTCGTCTATATTTACTTTTAGCCAGCATATGGCCATTGGTGTCAACAAAATGGGCTGTAAGCATTATACTAATCTTAACTATTAAGCATTTTGTCGACATGGAACCCTAAGAAATTCTTATATTTGTAACATTTTTCACCATGTAATCTTGTTGGGCTGGGACAATGATGCGCTGCTGTTAAGAGATGGTACTTTCAAGCCATCTCATTCTAGTTGACCTTGCCTTCTCCGATGGCTTGTTGTGCTATATATGCATGGGCCCTCAGGTACAAAGAGAAAAATGTATCACTAGCAAGTGAGAAGAAAAGGCAAGCAACAAAATCAATTCCAAGATGATGGACAGATGCATGAGTGCCCCCTTTCACAAGGTATGAAAGTTAGGGTTCCCATCATGGCCCCCATTCCTGCCTTCTCTTGATTGGGATCCCTATTCTATGCTTTGTACTGTGTATATTACTTTGGCAACCCCACCTCGACTGGAAATAATACACGTGGAATATTACTATATGGTTTATATCACCAAAGTGGACGGCTTATACGACAAATTTCAAATCTCTTCTTTTACATGAAGTCTCAAATTAACCCTTAAAAACAAAAGGATATATATATATATAAAGGCACAACAGAACGCATGGACCCCTAGATACTTACTAGGGCTGGCTTCTCTTTTTTCTGTCCTCGGAAAAACCCAAAAAAATTTAGAAAAGCCATTGGCTCAAGTGTCACTGTCCTCATCGTCGGCATTTGGTTGGCTGTATGCGTTGTGTGCTCGTGAGCCGTGACGATGAATTCGAGCTTACTATTACATATATAAAGAAACTCACCTTCACAAGTTTAGCATATGGTATTTATTTATTAATTTATTCTTGTGACATGAAATGGTGGTGAAATAGGAGGGGTTAAAGGGAGGAATATGACGACCCACATGAAATGGACTTGCGATTCTAAAGTAAATCAAGGGACCAAAATTAAGCATTGAAGATGGGCTAGCTAGCAGCTTTTAATTTATTCACTTATCTTTTTCATGGGGTGATGGTGCGGTGTCTGGATTTTTCTATATATATATATTTCGGTTGTTGATTTCGGTAAAGAGTAGCATTGAAAACTTTGGGTTAAGGGATATTCCAATGTGCAATGTACAACAACTCAAGCAAATTAAACACCATGATGCTTGCCATTTGACAACAATTAATCAATTAATTAAATAATATTTAATTCCCCCTTTGACAATCCCAATTATCTTTAAAGATACCAATTTTTAACGCCTTTATTGTATAATATTATTAGGATGCAATCTAGTTTAAAAAATTATCAAATGTTACACTGTCACTGTCGAATATATTTTTTAGGGTACAGTATGGGGGGGGGGCATTATCCTAATTATGCACTAATACTCCTCCCATTTTGTGCTTAATTGGTGTAATCCACAATTTGACTTTCTCAATTAACAAGATTTCTTTTAATTAAGAATTCATTTTTATAATTAAAACCGTGTTGGTTTGTGGTTTGGCTGAAGTAAAATGAGAAAAAAAATCCCTATGATTAATTAATTCTAAGCCAAATGTTTTCATCATGCTCATGTCAACAAATCCTATATATAATAACAATGATAATAAATCATTCCTGTGATGAACAGCCAAACTAATACTTTGAAAATGAGATCATCAGAAGCCGACATGTTAAGGGTCCATCATGTCCAAATTGCTAGCTTTAACTAGTTTTCTAACGTGTGGTTAGAAAACAAAATAAGAATAATCAAACATATACTCAAGCAATTGAAAAAAAACAAAAACCTTGGAAATGTTCTTAAACAATCTCCAAACAGCTGTTGTTTTACGCAATGTGTTTGAGGTTTTTTTTTTAGCTTTGATTAACCGCAAATTAAGCTCAAAACATGGTCTATGCTTTCACAAAAATTCTCAATGCTTACACAAGGAAGGACATGCATATAAAGAAAAACAATTAGGTTTTGTTTAGTTGGTTTGTTTCTCACAATAACAGCGTATGGATACAAAAGAGACATAAATATATTTAGTTATATAAAATAAATATATCTTTAAAATAATCTTAGAGTGAATTTCTATGTTTTTGAAATATAAAATATATAAAAATCATTTTTTAATCCTATTATATTTATTTTTTTGTCCCGAAACAGTAATCAAAACTATCTTATTCTATCCGTGACGAAGAAGCCACAAGAATCACAACAATATATATTAATTTTCTAGCCAACCTCCACGCTTTAAAAAAGGATGGTGTGCATGAAAAAGTGTGATGGCAACCCAATGTTTTTATTGATGACAATTGGAGTGCCATTCATTATATTGACATTTCATTGGAGTGGACTATTGTACCTATCTCTTCATATGATATTCTTTTGAGAAATCAAAAATGTATACGGCAGATGGATTTGATTACAGATTCAAGGAAGAAGAGACAATATAGAGTCGTGGTATCAAACAAATTGGTCAGTTTCATGGGCTTAGTGTGGATAATTCATTGAATAATTTGGACAAACATCATTGTATTTTGATATCATTTGTCATACATGCATAAGATTACAATCAAGACAGATGAGTATACCTATGTGAATAAGTGTATGGAAGATGACAAAAGACACCATGTAGCTCATTAACAGTGCTCATGATTTATGTTAAAGAATGGATTAATGTCATTTTTTTCAGCATAAAACAACGATTATATTCTTATCGAGCGGAAAAGAACAAGAAGATATTTGGGAGAAGTTTTTCCAAAGTATACTAATCGATATATGTATTGTGTTTTTTACTTAGTAATATGTCTGATTCGACCTTACTCAAGATCTAGATAACTTAAAAATTAACCCTAGCTAGGTTTTATAATAAATAAATAAAATTAACCTGATCTAATTTGATTAAAATCTTGATACTCGTGACCCCGAGTCTCTAGGATTGATTTAATAACTATGGAATTTTATTGTGTTGGATTAGAAACTCCGAACCTTGTTTGTGAATTCTATCTTCCCCCCTCGTATGCCATGTCCACCCGAGGCCATTATGATGTTTCAACTGCGCCAGTAAACAAACCCTAGACAAGGAAATTATATTTTTCTTGGGAAACAAACCTGACAGAGGAATCATTACGTTTCCTAATAATAAAAAAAATGGTGTCCAACATTTGATTGGATTCCTAGGCCAAGATTATACCTTTTAAAATTGGCAAGTTCATTTAGCCCTAGAAAAAGGATTAGCAATATTAATCTAATTTGCACAGGGATAATCCTGATCAGAACCCAGGCAATAAACAATGTCTGTATAGGGATGGATGGACTGTCCAAAGTCCAAACCACAGCTTTTAATTAATTAATTAATTAATTGGCATGATTAATAAGGAAACCAAGTATTATTAGTAAGGGTAATTAAGAGGAGAGTAGTGGGAATCGGATTCATGTGTTTTAGGGGAGGGGCATGCATGCCGGTCATAAAGGGACAGATGGTCCTAGTCTTGTGGAGGGACCCACTAACAAGGCCTTCAGAGATCCTACAAACAAAATCAAAATAAAAATCAATCTCCTATTATTTTTGTGATGTCCTTGTCACTTTCTCCTTATTAAATGCTGGCTTTGGATTTTTTGAAGGTGTTTAGGTGGACCCCTTGAAAAGCTCTTGTCTCTGAAATCGAAGAAAATTTTTATAGAATTGGTCCATTAATTAGTTGGAAAATCTTGAAGGTTTGGTATGGAGCAGAAATGCCTGAATGCTATTGAAGATGACTTGGAAACAACTTGGAGAATAGGGACCTCCTCTCATGGAGATGGAGGCAGAGAGACTATTATTGCTTGCTGCCATGTATTATTCCCAAGTGAGGGAGACCATTATTGGAGTTCATTCCAATGTGATTTTAATATATTTCCTTTGGGATTTGTCCCTTGAAAATCCCATTATTTCTTTTCTTTTTTCTTTTTTTTTCTTGTTTTTTTTATAGAAACAAAAAAAAAAGGGTATTCGGAAGTGTATTGCATATTATTTTTCAAAATATAGAAACAAAAAAAAGGGTATTTGGAAGTGTATTGCATATTATTTTTCAAAATACTTTTTTGTTTGGGAAAATATTAAAATAATATTTTATTATTATTTTTTAAAACTCATTTTTGACATTGATATATCAAAACGATTTAAAAACACTAAAAAAATTAATTTGAAGCTAAAAAAAAAAAAACAAATCTTCATGAAAAGCAGGATTGAATAAAATAACCTGTGTTAACTTTTTAAACTCATAATCTAAATCATTAAACCAGAAGCACCATAAATGAAAAAACTATAAAACTCAATGTCCAAAAAATCAAACAAATCTAGAAAAAAGAATCAATTGCACAAAAGGTTCAGAAACAAAAGAAAATGTAATTAAAAGAATGAGGGTAAAAATCAAAATAAAAAAAATTAGAGGGTAACAAAAAAGTTTTGATTACAGGGTTAGATTGAAAAGAAAAAAAATTTTAATAAAGAAAAAAAATCAAAAGAATAAAGATAAAATTAAAAAAATAATACACCATAAAATTTGATTGAATGATAAAATTTAAAACCAATAAAAATTTAATAGAAGGCTCAAAACAAAAATTAGAAATCAAAATAATAAAGACTAGATTAGAAAAAATAATATATGATAAGTTGTAATTGAATGACTAAATTAAAAATAAACAAATTTTTTCTAAAAAAGTCACGGACAATAATTAGAAATAAAAAGAACAAGAACTAAAATTAAATACAAAAATTAATAAGGACCAATGTGTATTTTTTTAGGGGAGGAGAGATAAAAAAAAAAAAAATCAATGGTGACAAATTGCCATATGTTGTCCTCGTACGCCACACAGAAGAAAAAGGATCCTTTACAACACTTTCATCCACATGATAGAAGGACAAGTTTGATTTTTGGAAGGTGTTGCATGCGTTATTTAAAAGGCACAAATACCTTCCATGTATTGGTATATGAAGAACATATATCAATAATTTTTTAAATATAAAAATTAATTACTCAACATAAAAAACTAAAATATCTCTAGAAATATAAAAATGACAAAAAAAATCTTTGTAAAAGGATAAAAATGCCCGTTACTTGGATGTATGTCTTATTTTTTATTTCAATAGAAAAAAAATATCTCTCTACTATTTTCTAAACAAAAAAAGATAAAAATACACTTAAACAACCATTTTGATTTATATATTAGGAGGTAAATTAGTTGTTTTATGTTTTAAAAAGATGTAAAAGATGGATATACCCTTGGAGAATCATGATAAATAGGTAATTGAAAAGGACCAGATTACCCATAAAATCAAGGCATCCTATTTTTTCCTTTAAAGAGCGAAAATGTAATTTCCTTGTAGTAATGATTTTTTTTTTTATTCTATATGTACAATGATTTTCCTACGTATTTTAAAGTTTTGTTAATATATAATGACTAATTAGTTTTTAGGTAATCTCCCGGATTTATTGTCATCCACCATGCCTCATTGAATTCAACAACTCATCGCCATCATCAATCAACGGTCACCGGTCGCCACCCCTACCTTGCTTACCTCACAAATTTCAAACAAATCTTGCACGTTAACCTCTGCCTCTGCCTGTTCCTTGCCTGCCACCCATTCAATTCAATTCAAACTACCGTCGCCGTCGTCATCTAATTTCAGATTTTTTCAATCGAAGGACGTGATTTTAAAAAAAAAAAAATTATTATCATACGGTTGTGGCAGATTATTTGTACTATCATTTTTATCTTGTCATCAATTTGCTTTCTCATTTGGCCCTTCTCGGATGGTGGATAGGGTCATTATCATAAAGTCTTGTTCAGTTGTTTGTTGGGTGTTATAGTGTAATTGTATTTTATTTTTTTATTTTATATTATTTTTATATATTAATATCAAAAATAAATTTTAAAATATATTATTTTAATATATTTTAAAAAATAATTTCAATCATACTTCCAAACATATCTTCTACTTTTTTTCAACTACTTATTGTGGTTTTTATTTTTCTATTTTAATTTCAAAAACTTAATTGCTTGTGATAATTTCTATAAAATCCATAATCTTTAAATAAATGAAGTTACTTTTATTTTATGAATAAATGTTGTTCAAATAATCTCGATAGCTAAAAATTAAATACTTGTTGTCATAAAGAAACCAAAATAATATGGTCATTATCATAAAGTCTTGTTTGGTTGATTGTTGGGTGTTATAGTGTAATTGTATTTTATTTTTTTCATTTTAATTATTTTTTAATATTTTATATTATTTTGATATATTAATGTAAAAAATAAAATTTAAATTATATTATTTTAATATATTAAAAAAAATTTAAAAAATAACTTCGATTACATTTCCAAACATATCTTTAATTTTTTTCAACTATTTATTGTGGTTTTTATTTTTCTATTTTAATTTCAAAAATTTAATTGCTTGTAATAATTTCTATAAAATCCACAATCTTTAAATAAGATGAAATTACTTGTATTTTATGAATAAATTTTGTTCAACTAATCTTGATAGCCTTAAATTAAGTATTTCTTGTCATAAGAAAACCATGGAAAAAAAAACATTTATATTGTATTGGAGACATACCTTTTGTAGTTGAAACTCTTTTTATCTTCATGAGTGAACAATTATAATTCAAATTTATTTATGATAAATTTATTATGTTTCTAGAAGTGTATTTAATAATTTAATCGTGTCTTCTAAAATTATTAACAAATACACTGTAACCTTATTAGATTGATTATTTCATGGGATTAGCACAATATAAGACATTGAGTTTTCAATAAGGCACCACCATTGGTTATAAATATGACCCATAAATAATTATTTAGATTATAGTCAAGTGGTAAGTATTTGGAACTAAAAGGTTTGCTTTATTTGTGGTTTTAGGTTCGAGTTTTTGGTTACTCGTATAATAACTGGTTATTAACTTCAGGACCCGTAAGATTAGTCGTAGTACGAGCAAACTAACCCAGACACCCATATTAATCTAAAAAATTATATATACCGACAAATGCATGATAATTGCATTACTAAGTATGTGAAAATATATTCAATGCCCACAATTAATATTTTAGAATTTAAATTAAAGTTATTAAATTTAATTGTTGATGATTTATTTTAAAGTCTGAGTCATTTATTAATTAAACTTAATTTAAATCAATTTAAAATAAAGTTGTTTAAGATTTTTTATAAAAAATATAAATAATATTATTTTGAATATATTTTTTAAAAATATCTAGAAGAAGAAAATATTTCAAGTGGGACACATCTTTCAGAATATCAACAAGAGAGAAAATATAATTTTTTATATATATATAAAAAGTGTGCGCACGAGAGAGATTGGAAAAGAAAAGAGGGGGGAGAGCATATATTATAATAGCGCCCCCACCGTTGCTGCCAGTCACAGTCCCCTGCACATTAACAGCGACATTTGCGCGGGTCATACGTGTCAGCTTTTGCCTCGCACCTGTCTCTTTCACTTTCTAGTTGACCTCACGCTTTACTTCCCACGCGTGTTACCCACGCTCAACGCAGTTAATCCTGGATGAGTTCCCTGTCCGTGCCTGGTCTCTCTTGTGCTAGTAGTAGATGCGTAGCCTACGAGTCGGGGGCCCACTTGACGATACCCATGTCCCCACCTCTCCCTCCCTCCTTTTTTGCCTTCAACTCCAAAACTACCTCGTTAACTTGCGCCTCTATCTCGCCAACTTTGCTAAAATACGCCACTTTGTCCATTTTCAACTTAAAAATACTTATTATTTTTTTTCCAAATATACAGGAGACTTCCATAATTACATGGTGGAGATACAATAAGGTTTAATTTTACAGTCATAAGGTATATTTTTGTAGTCTATTCATGGGATTTTTACTTTTAGATAATAATTTAAGATAAGAGATTTTTATATTTTTTTAATATTTGATTAACCCAAGAAATTTTATGGCTCTAAACTTGAGTGAAGGTTTTGAGGAACAGTTGTAATTAAGTGCATTTGATTTATAGTCTAATTTAATTGAAAGGTCGATAAAATTAACTAATTGGTCAAATTAATGCATGTTGTTTTTTTAGAGATGTTGCAAAAATGATCACCACATAAATTGCAAGGAACTTAAATGATACAAGCATTAATTATCTTGGGTTAAGTTCCTTGCAATTTATGTGGTGATCATTTTTGCAACATCTCTAAAAAAAATGATACAAGCATTATCTTGGTAGGAAGCATCCAAGATGAAAAGAAATTGGACAAAAGTAGGGTTCTTATCTTTCCTTGTAAGAATTTTTGGGTGCTATCTTACTATCATTTTGTAATGATTTCCGATTGGAAAGTTAGGCACTAAGTAATTTGTCCATCTTGTGGGAAAAATTGACAAACAAGGCAAGGAATGCGGTGGGAAAAGAATATAAAATCCAATAGAAGAATAGTTACTGGTAATAATGAAAGCATGAAAAGAAAGGGTTAAACAAATTTTTGTTTTCTTGAAATTTATCTTCTTCTTTTTTTAGGGTATTTTCGTTTTGTTCATGACAAGTTAACATGGACGCTAGCATTCTTGGTGGCTTTACAGATGGGGCAAGTATGGAGACTTGACCCACAAACAGTACACAAGCACAGATGCCTACAAGGCAACAGCAACACACAAGACTCTGCCCTGTTACAGTTCTTGCACAACCAACTACTTGTACCTGTACCCCTTGGACCTGCGCCATTATTGTCCTGCGCCCCATTTGCTAACGTGCACCTCTCCGACACTTTTTCTTCCCATCCATCATCACCATCACCACCACTGCTACCACAACATGATTGGGCATCGTCCAATAATGCCGCTGTCTGATCATCTAATCCTGCACCAAGAGTGCGGTCTTCCTTAACCTGTGCTGCCAGGACTTGTTCAAGATTGGAACGTAGAGTATTGGCTGTTGCTTCATTGGATTGTGCTAAGTCCCTCCATATTTGGTTCTCTACGCACAAAGACTTGACTTTCTCTTCGAGAGCCCAATTCAATTTGCCCATCTTTTCAATTTCTTCTTCTTTTGCTCTTAGACTCTTCATCATCCCTGTCTCTATTTCTTCTATTATCCTCCTTGCTTGCCTCCTCCTCTTCTCTTCCATCTCCATCCTTACTTTCTCCATCTAAAACAAAATAATAATAAATAAAAAAACATCAATACAACTTGTGCTAAAGTAAATATATACAATATGAGATTGGCAATAGGGAAATGCAATATGCTAATCATAAAAAGAAAAAGAAAGAGGAAAGAAGGCGAATGGAATTGTGATTTTAATGAAGTGATGAACTTACATGTTGAGAAACAAGGCAATCGATGTCCAATTGCTGTTGTTGGATCTGAAAAGAGAGGTCTTGGCCAAGAAAGGAGAAGGGAGCGCAAGACTTATTGGATTGCACTAGAGTTGGATACGAGAGCAGAGGATTGATAGAGTCTCTTGGGCGCTTTCTTTGTACAGGGACATTGTAAGTGAGACCGCTGTCTGATTTGATTGGTGTTTTATGGGAGATTGAATCAGTGATCACAGAACTGTACATAGGAAGAAGTGTATCAGCTGTCGTCGTTGTAGTTCCTCCTGATAATGGCACACCATATCCCATTTGGGTGCTGTACATATTTATATTTGCTTCAATGGGGTTCGTTAGTTCCCTGCAAATTCATCATACAAAACAGCATTAGATGATATAAACACTCGTAAGAGCAAAGTCTTTGAAACATGTGTGTGTAGAGAGGCCAAAAGGGTACCAATACCAACCTGCTACTTATGAGTTGAGGAGGGAAGAGATTGAGGTGCCTTGCTTCAACAGCCATAAGAAGATGAATAAGAAGAACGATCTATGAGTTCTTGCTATCTCTGTTCGATATAAGAAAGGCAGGGTCTTTCTTTCTTGTTCTTTCTGGTTGGTTTTTAGAGAGGACGAAAAAGAGAGAGAGAGAGAGAGATGAACAAAATGGGCATGCAATAGAGGTGGAAAGGCTGTGTGGTGGGGTTTATTTAGGGTTTGGTTTGGTTTGGTCTAGAGAGAGAAATTAAATTAAAAAAAAAAAAGAGAAAAAAGAAAAGAATAAAATCTCCATTCACTCACAGTCACTAGTATATTTTCATCTCTAGAGTTGTAGAGAGATATAAAGAGGTTCTATTTTAGGATTCGTTTACCATGGAAGAGGTAATGACCCTTTCCACCCTCTACTTTACTCCAATTCCACCATCAACAAACGCGGTCAATCCATATTTACAGCGAGTTACCAGGATTAATTCCGGAATATTAGCCGCTACTCACAGTAACTGGGGATAATGGTGGTGTTCTTCTTTTACTATTTAGCCTTCCTCCACCTTTTGTGTTAAAAAAGGGTTAATCTCGAATTAACTACCTGACTATACACGAATTATTGATTTAGTTTCCGATAATTTTTTTTAATTTAAATTGAGTTCTTTAAAAAGGTTTCAGCTGAGCCCTCTTCTCACGTCTAGAAATAAACCAGACATCGCATTATCTTTTTATAGAAACTATGTTCAGGTATTTGGAAGTGTTTTTTTTTTTATTTAAATCTAAGTTTATTTGGAAATGCGGTAATTTATGTTTTTTTATGCTTTTTTAAAATGTGAATGTCTTAAAATATATTAAATTAATATTTTTAATATTTTTTGATAATTTTGATGTGCTAATTAATATTAAAAAAATTATTTTAATATATTTTCAAGTGAAAATAACTTTTAAAAAGCATAATGCATCATAATGTTAAACATCACAATGAAAGATAAGGATAAAAGTTGCAATAAAAAAATAAATTAAAGAGTAACTAAAATTTTCTGATCAGATAGTAAAATTAAAAATAAAATTAACTTTAATAAGATGTTAAAAAATCATATGAATAAGGGTCAAATTAAAAAAAATATATATGACAAATTAGAATTGAATGATGAAATTAAAAATAAATAAAAAGATTAAAAAATAAAAATCAAGAGAATAAAAATTAAAATTAAATATCAAAATAAAAGGGATCAAACTATAATTTTCATGGAAAAAAAGAAGAAGAAAAAAAGCCTCATAAGCAATAAAACATATTATCTCCCTTTACATGCGCCACAACAATAAAAAAATAACAGAGCTTTTAACGACACGGTGAAATGACATGTTTTGCCACTAAGAAACGTTGTATATATAGTCTAAAATGTATGGATGCTTCACACGCTAAACAACCTTTTTTATTTAAATAATAATTAATCTTTATTAAAAAACAAATTACTTGAAAATTATATTTTTTATTTTATTTTAATTAAAAAAATGAAGAGATAGAAATATCCCTATGTGCTAGTTTTATTTTTATTTTTACTTGGAGAGTGATTATATTATTTTATTGTGTTTGCAATTTAAAAGAATATTTCTACCCTAGTTTAATCTTTTAATGATAAACGAGTTGATAAAAATATTAAAATATTTTTAAAATCAAAACATTTGATTTTAAAAAATAAAATGATGATTACATGTAATAATAAATAATAAAATATATTTATGGTCATGATAAACTTATTTTTTATTTTACGTTATTTGTTGTGTTTTAAGGACTTGATAGAGATTTAACTTATAAATTGAGGATTAGTTTGAGGTTTACTCTTAATTAATAAAACAAGAAAAAAAAACAGAAGCATGCAAGCTGTTGGAGATTTAAATTAATACACTTAAGATAAAATCAAAGTTATTGAATTCAATCTTAAAACTTAAAGTTATTGAATTCAATTTTAAAACTTAAATTTAAATATGTTAACTCAAGTTAATTTAAAATAGTATTATTTTAAAATATATTTTTTTAAATTAGAAAAATATTATTTAGAAAATAAATTAATAAAAAAATTAAATTAAATTAAAATTGGATCATTTGAGTTGTAAATTGACTCATCAAATTAAATAAATTATATTAATTTTTACTCAATTTAATTTGAAATCTAATTAGTGTTCAATAACACTTGATAAAAGGCATCTGCGCATCCACTGAACCCCTAGCCGACCGAGGTTGCCATGGTCAGCCACGCAAGCATAAAGTAGGGTCCATAAATAGACGAGTGGGGGCAGAGTTTAAGGAGGTCCATGTTCCACCACAGTTGCACAGAGAAAAAAGATGGGGCCATGCATGGCATTAGTGGGGCCCAATGGAGATTTGAATTTTATTTTATTTTTTTTGTAAAAAAAGGAAGAACTTTAACGAGCGGCCGTTGTGTGGGGGCTAAAGTTAGGGGTACGGTATTTACCCAGAAAGTTGTAAACAGAGAGAGAGATTAATGTTGTCTTTGATGGTAACGTTAATTTTTAAAATATAATATTTTTTATTTGGAAATATATTAAAATAATATTTTTTATTTTTTAAAATTTATTTTTATATTAATATATTAGAATAATTTAAAATAAAAAAAATAATTCAAAATAAAAAAATTTAATTGTTTTTTTTTACTAAACACTCATTAAATTTGGTGGGCTCCGAGATGTCATAATTTAATCCATGTAACAAAGTTTTTAAAAGGGTTACCTTAGATTTTATCGGATTAAAATTTAATTTGATTTAAAAATAATTAAAAATAATATTATTTTAATTTTAACAGAACTTAAAATAATAAGTTTTATGTAGAACAATATATTTATTTTATTTTCTATTATTTATGATGACACTGACTTTTCATAGCATTGATTTCTAAGGGTCGCATGGGAAACGCTGGCCATGATGACCACGATGTTGGGATAAATCAATGGAGTTATTGTTTTGTTTCCCAGCTGGTTTTGCTATGGTAACGTACAAGTTTGTTGATCAAGATTTAATAAATCTTGATGATGATCATGATCACAACGTTGATCACCATTTGATCTGGTTCCATTCTTGGGGTCCCACAAAGAAAAAATATTATCAAAAAGTCTTTTAGAAATGGGTATTGCTAATTTCATCTAAGATGATCATGGAACCGATTTTCATAAAAATCCCGAAACCGGATGAGTGAGCCCACAATTTGACACATTAATCTCATAAATTGATTAAAAAAAAGTGATTTAGAGGTGGTTTTCTTGGATAAATTAAGCATTATTGTAATATTTTTATCAAAATATATTAGTTTTTTGATAATACATTTTGATATATATATATATATATATATTGACACCATTTAACTTTTTTTTTTTCTTTTCTTCTACTTGCCTCTCCCTCCTGCCGTGACTTTCCTCTCTTTAATACAAGGGATTAATTGAGCTGTTAGGTTTCATCGGTTTATATTATGTTTGAGATTGGTTAGGTAAATTAGTTTAATTTTATAAATATGTTTTAGTTTTTAAAATTAGAGTTGTAATCTTTTATATTATTTTGTTTTAAGTTGTTTTTTAGTGTTTTTATATCTATTATAAATTCTGTTGACATTTTTTATAGTAATTTTTAGTAGTCTCTGATTTTGCATCCACTTGTTTTTTGTTTTTGTTTTATAAATGAGCCAAATAATATATATATATAGACACACACATTTTATGGATATTGATTAGATGATAAGTACAATTATATATATATTTTCTTTATTTTTTGAGTGCTTATTAATTCTTGATTTCACAGTCATATTATGTTGAATTAAATTATACTTAATATGATAATCATTTGCTTTGATATTCACTTCATATCTATTATATATTGATATTGGTATATTTGTCCGTAACTTCATACTAATATAAAGTAATTAGTCTAAATACATATAATATTCTGTATACCTAATTAATGAAAGAGACACCAATTGTAATAACCAATCCTTTTATAGTGATCATTTTTTAGTGTCATATGTTCACTTTCGTTTGACATCTAATTTCTAATATGTATTTTACTATTTTATGTTAATATGCTTAGTATATATATTTATCTTAATATATATAGACTTGTAAATTATTAATATCTAATATATATATTAAATATTATTTCCCTGCTGAATTGGTTAAACTAGCCCTTCCATTTTAATATTATTTTTAGGTTTTTAGTGTTGTTTAGTAGCTAACTATGTTAAGTATTCATGCTTCTTCAGTTTTAGTCAATACATATACCTTACTTGTTTCACGAGATTTTTTTTTTAGTTTTAATTTGATATCTTATATGCTCCACTATTATATTTTTCTTGAAAAGGATTGAATTTTATATAATGTAATAAGTATCATATATAATTTATTTTTGGTTCTATTTGATGATGCTAAGGAGTTTTGAAGTATCATTTGATTTTATTTTTCTAAGAAATATTATATTTTAAAAGATTACAAAAAATTGTAAATTTTTTATGTAATTTATTTTATGATATGTATGTTCTAAGGTTTAGCGTAAGTGAGATATCTTTACGATACTGCTCCTACGTTACCTGTCATATATTTAAGATTCGAATCATGACAAAATTAGTATATAATGAAGGTATTTTTTTTTGTTATTGTTTTGAAAAAGAAGAAAAGATTGAGATTGTGAGGATATAAACATATTTGGTTAGAAGAATGGAGACATACACATAAAATAAATGTTACTAAAACAATTTTTGAAATTTTAAAACAAAAAGAATATATAAGAAGATATGTCTTTTTTATTCTAATGATCCTTTATTTTTTAAAAATTCTAAAATAGTAACTAAACACTACCTTATATATCAAACTTGAGTAACTTAAGAGAAAAGTCATTTGATGAAAAATAATTTGCTTGATGCATGCGAGAATAACCAACATGGCTTATATATATATGTAGGCTTCACATTCTGGGCAATCTTAACAACTATTTACAACAACAATATCATTAACTCGAAAACATTTTAATTGTGAAATCTGACATCAGTAAAGATCAAGGGGAAGAAATTATCTGCTAGCTGCTAACCAATGTAAGTGTCACATGCACGTTGTTCCAAAGTCGCGATCAATCTGTATTCTCTATTACATGACCAAATACAAAGTTTTGAATGGCTTACTTAGAAAATCTAGAAGGCACAAACCATCTATGACGTTTCAAATATATTTCATAGGATTTTGCAATTGCTTCCTGTCATGGTATGCCGGCATGAAGCAAGTCAATTTCGTGGAAATTTAGACATTATTAATAGTACTGATAACCTCGAAAGCTCTTGGACAAATGCATGGCTTGATAATTGTTTGTGCTCTAAATTAGAATTCAGTGTCTGTCCCTTTTGACTGTCTTAGTAATCACCTTGCCACAGAACAATCTTCCAACTCTTCAAACCCATTAGCCTGATGAAATTCGTTTTTGACGTGCATATTTTTCTCAGGCAGGATCTCGGATTTCAACATGCAGGGCCTACACTTTCATTGAGTTGAATTCCATTCCCGTTTGACATTACCACCTCGACCGAAATATGTTGTTTGACAATCAAATATTCTCTAACTGATTTCAAGTTTTCAAATTCATGACCTGAATTTTAGCCGATGTATAGACTGAATAATTCATCTCGAAGATTATATCACATCTAGGGTTTGTTGTTGGTGTTGTTGTTTAATATTTTCTTCCATGAATTCAAGCCACGAGGGACCATGAGAGGTCATCTAACACATTTTCTTTATTATTATTATTATAAAAAAGAGGTTTGAATACGAGATTTTTGCCAGTTGAGCTACGTGCTCATCGGGAAGAGGTGATCTTACCTACTTAGTTCACAATTTTTGACAACCTGCCTGCCTTGTTAAAAGCTACAAGTTTAGGATCGATGGTTTTAAAGGGACTAGGCAATATCGGTCGATCGTTAAATAGTCAACAACAAATTAGTACAACAACACGGTTTGAGCAATGAATTCATGTTTTAATCGAATCCATTCATTTTTCAACACGAAATTTCCATGAATTCAATGAAGCTAGCTAGCTGTACTATCCAAATTTGACCATATTTATGCAGCCTTCGGTTTTGGCGCCATATAGTATCCAAAGTCTCATTAATTACTCGATCGACTCCACCACCACACCAAAGTCTGCGTGCGGCTATACACATAGAATAATTCTAGGATAGTGTCCGAGAAGATATGTTTAATGTAATATTTATATAAAAAATATATTCATCTTTATGTTTATATCTGTTTCTTCTATTTTAAAAAACAACGAAATACCTGGGTTATAAAAAAACAATGCCAGAATAAAATGACGAGAAAGTATTTTGATGAGTGGAGATCCCACCGTTGAGGATCTCTGAAAATTAAATAGAAGAAATCAATGCTTGTTCGGCATCTCTCTTTGACAACTCATGCCATACCCTAAACGGCTAAACAGCGCTACCCTCTTGTTTAGATATTATCAAAATAAAGACACATTTAATCAGACCATTCCTTAATTAATACATATAGATCCGAGCTTGTATTTAATTATTAATTTTAGGCACATTAACGGGAGGAACATGGCAATTTTACACACTGCAGTACGTAGAAAATTCAACATGATGTGAATTTCTACGAAGTCTCCTCTTAATTGATTAATTAAAATATCAATCAAGTTCCAATTTAATTAATTCCCTTGTCGATCTTAGCTTATTTGTGTGTGTGTGTGTGTGTGTCTCTATATATATATATGGGGGCAAGAATAAGCAGATTAGCTTCAATTCAGGGAACAAAACGACAAACAATTAGTCATTTAATCACTGTAGCATCACTTGGCATTAGTTAATTAAACCATGCCAACTCAGGTCTGTATACAATTCGATACTAATAATGTCTTGATATCATATCCACATGGGCAATATCATGAACTAATGCCTGATCGATTATAAGATAATACGCCGCATTAGGCAGGCCGTACAGACACAGCAAGGCCATGCTACATTGTATTGGTATTTCAAAATCATCATTAATGCTTTAAAGATTAGCCTTAAGTTAAGGACTCCATATATATATATATATACATATGTATGTATATATATATATATATATATATATGTATGTGTGTGTGTGTGTGTGAAGCTATGAATATTGAGGAGAAATTAATATTTTTGATGCAATTGTAGTTAGGGCATGGTAGAGAGTACTGTTAGTTGATAAAACTTTGAGTGGAAAGGACTCTATAGGTTGGACCATACCTTTCCCATATTTCCATAATGTTATAATTGTTGAGTAGAGTCTAGAAGTTAAGCTTTTAGTGAAGTTCAAGAACAATCCTACAAAATAAACTAAGAAATCTGAGTTCAATAATTGTTAAATTATCTTGAAGCTTCGTAAATTACAAAGGGGAAAGAAGAAAATTGATAGAGAAAAGGAAACACGCAACAGGAAGATTAGGTAAAGTAGATGCATAGATGAATGCTATATTCACCTTTCTCTTTTATTCTAGCTCTATTATTGCATGCATCAAGCCAACCATATATCAACTACACTTTCGTTTAATCACCACCGAAATTGAAAAAAGAAAACATAAAGAGCAAAGTGAAAAAAACAAAAGTTGGGAGAAAAAAGGAGATCTAATTAGATATTGGGTCACAACCCATTTTACATTTTGATGATAATTACTTTATTGCTTGATGCATGTTGTCATGATATATTAAGACAGTACTACAATAGTAATACAATATACTAAAAAAAGAATAAAGAATTGGTGAGGATATAAGAGGAATCATGTGTGTTTGTGCTTCCCATCTCCTTAAGGCAAAATGTATTGCATGATTTTGACTTGGTTTGTTCTTCGTGGAGTCATCTTTTCTTCTATTCAACTCAAAGTTGATGGAGTATTTCTACATGTGATCTCCACCCCCTTTTTAACCCTCAACACATTATGAGAATCTCAATGTCTCTCTCACACTCATGTATATTACATGGCTTTGATTTTGCTTTTTGGCAATCTCATTCATCACTCCCACAAACAAATAAAGCCAACCCTTTGAACATGTCAAGCTCACTCCTCTCTCTCTCTGTAAATTAAAGCATATAATAATTCAAAGCGAGAAACGAAGTTGAAGAATGGGAGCTTTTTTGTTTATTAAGAAGCAAAAGCACTAACTTTTCTGTCTTCTTTTTTATTTTATTTTATTTGTTGGAGTTGCCAGAGTTTGGTTGTGATGGCTATGTACTGTTATGTTTCCCGCCAGGGTCAGTTGGACCATCATTATTTCTTGTATTGGAAACATACCTTACCTCTCTTCGGCATACTTGAAAAGGCGTTAGCTTTGTATCTCTGCCAGAAATTTGACCGTTAGGTTAGGAGCTAGAAATGTGATAGGGACGTATAGATATATGCATTAATCATGCATATTTGTGGACCCAATTGGTAAAGGTGTGCAGGGTACACGATTCTCTCTATCTTCACACAGATTATTGATTTTTTTTTTTTTTTGGATTTGATGATAAGAAATATTTTCGAGATGACTTGGTGCCCTTTTTTCTCTCTCCAAATAATCTTAAAGACACACACACACACACACACACACACACACACACACACACATATATGAACCTAGAAAATCAAAGAAATTATCGTACCTCCTTTAACTACTAGCCAACTCTTTAAGATTACAAATATTCTTGTATTATATTTAATTATTCACCTCCAAAAATCTCGGTTCTTTTTATATAAGAACAATTGAAGAAAAAGTGATTTCACTATCAAGAAATTGAATGAGACACGTAAAGCAAGAAAGAAAGATGGGAAGGAGATATCAACAGGACTGGCTGGGTTGAATATAAATGGGAAAAAAAGAAAAATAAATATTTCTGCTTAAAGAATACATGTCGCTTTTCTCTTATGATTTTCTTTTTTGCTCTAATATGGGTTGCTCCTACTGTTTTCTGCCTTTATGTCTCCATGTGCATCCATATGCTTGCTCTACAGACGAGGACAAGTCAATTCACATTCATTTCCTAAATGCTTGTTTGCTTGCAGGAAGATGCTTGCTTCACTCATGCCGGTACCCACTAACCAGAACTGAATTCTAGAAGGACAAGATTCTTATTACCGTGCATGCAAAGTGTTTTATTGCTTTCCATTTTTTCCTACAACTTCCGCACAAAGGTTTTGATACAGCTAATGCAAACATATGTACTTTATTGTTACCCTCTTGTAGTTAAAATCTAAATGGGCATTAAAATTGCTTTGCTGATATACATCCAAGAGGTTGCCATATAAGATTTGGGAGGCTCGTGACTCGCTAATCTATTTGAAGGACAATAAATATGATGGCTTTAGTAAGGGTGGGCCTAATTGCAGAAGTTTTTGGATACATGATAGTGGTCAAGAGAGCTGTTGAGTGACTCACTGTCATTAAATAAGCAATTCTATTCTCGTGATCAAACTTAGAGGCTTCGGCTACCATCAGCAAAGTTGGATGGCTAGAATAGACTCTTTGGATTCTAGGTTTATAATAATAGCATGTAATTAGGCATATACTAAGCTTCAAGAGCTTTAAAGGCCCAAAAATTTGCATAGGCTTCGTAGCCCAAATGACAAATCTCAAGAATTTCAGATGTAGGGCAGTCAAGCAAGTTAAGGCCCTGCACTATCTAAACCTAGGAATAAGCTTAGCATTTAGCACCCCGAAGAAAGGAATATTAAAACTATGGATGTTATTGGTTTTGGGTTACAGCCTTGACATTTAACTCTTTTAACCTTATCCAGGAGGGATTTTTTTTTTTTTTTAAGGCGGGTAACATTTAATGGGTGTTTGAGATTTATGACAGGAAATAGCTTAATATAAGATGTTTATAATTAAGAAAGATTGGTAGGCTTATTCTTGTATTGTTACCTCTATGTTAACTATTATAAACTGCCTTACCTATATTAATAATAAAATTTGATTAACTAATTAAGTTTTTTATTATTCTCGATATGGTATCAGTGTCTCAAATATATTAAAATTCTTTTGTTTTCTTCTCCCTAATGAACTTCGCTCTTGTTGCTTTTGTTGCCATTAACTATCTTTAACCTTCTTCTTCTCCACCACCAGTGCAGAGCTCTGTTTCTTTCTCTGTTTTGGACTTATCTACTGATATTGTCGTGTCTATTATTGTTGGTGTAACTGCTACTGCCATGAAGACTTTTATTGCAACACGTTATCTCTTTGAAGTTTGCAAACACCAATTATCTTTATAGGTGAATGCAGATGAAGCTTTATCTTTTTAGACAAGGTGTTTCTTAATTTATTGATGGTGTTTTTCTGTGTCCTCCTCTTCACATGGTTACTACCAATGACTCTTCTCTTTAAGTTAATTCCTCATTTCTTCGTTGAAAACAACAAGATCAACTTATTTTGAGTGCACCCATTTCTTTTCTTTCAATGGATGTACTGCATCTTGTTGTTGATTGCCAAACATTGCATTATATTTGGTATGCTCTTAAGCAAGCACATGCTTCTTCATCCAATTCTTATATTATGCAACTTCATAGCTCCTTTCAAGATCTTTATCAGGTTGATGATTTGGTTAGCATATATCTGCAACAAGTAAAAGCATTATTTGATGAATTAACAGCAGCTGACCAATCAATTTTGTTTACAAATTTCAATTTGTATGTGTTTTGTGGACTTCGAAGAGAGTTTAAGGACTTAGTGACTAGCCTCTCGACAAGGGCATACCCTTTTTCATATGTAAACCTTCACAATCATCTTCTTAGTCATGAGCTTCTTCACAAGAGCTCTCTTTAATCTATAGGTACTGTTGTCATTGCTTTTTTACTGCCTATATTGGC
This sequence comes from Populus euphratica, assembly GCF_000495115.2. Lineage (NCBI taxonomy): Eukaryota > Viridiplantae > Streptophyta > Magnoliopsida > Malpighiales > Salicaceae > Populus > Populus euphratica. The sequence goes on along the minus strand of NW_011499885.1, from coordinate 216,549 downwards.
TCAACCACCATCAACCTTTGTCACACAATGCTAGCCCCCTGATTCTTTTAAAAACAACTTCATTTCTAATCGTGGTAGGAGGTATTATTATAGTGGATGGCGACACAACAATGACCGTAACAGTAACCACTTAGGGTGTCTTAATATGATTTTGGGTTATTCTCTAAAATTTATTTTTTTTCAAAACAAAAATAAAAAAATAAAATAAAATTTGAAACGTGGAGAAAGCAGGCTAGGAAATACAACTGCAATTTTAAAAGAAATTTAAGGCCTAATTGTACTCTATTATGCTAAAAAATAGAGAAAAATACAACTTCAAGGTCAAATTGAATGATTATCGGACGAATTTGCATAAAAATCAAGTTCAAGGATATAATTAAATTCTTAATAGGCCAATTTGATTTAATCATGGACCAAATTGAATTTTAATTATGTTTAAGAATTAATTTGGATCCAATTAAATGATTTAATTAAGTGCAAGGATTTAATTATACTTTAAAAGGGTCAAAATAATTTTATTAGGAGCTAATTGGTGAAAACTTAAGTTTGGGAGCCTAATTTAGACTTAATTTAAAAGACTGGAATTTTAGAAACCAAATTTAATTTTTACCAAGTTCATTGATTGAAAGCAGGGGTAAAATTATAAGAAAATTGAATTTTCAGGATCAATTAGGGTTAAATTGAAGAAATTTACAATCAAGGATCATTTTGCAAAAGATGACAGCTATACAAAACCCGAGGGTCAATTAGAGGTTAAATTGCATAAATCCAAGACCAAGAATCAAAATGCAAACGACGCGTAACTCCAGGGTTACAATTGATGTTTATTCAGGAACTCAATTGCATAACATTAAAAGTTTGAGGTCAATGAGGGGTGTATAGGAGACAAATTAAAAATCAAAGGATCGAAGTAAACTTTACCAAAACAATGTCGTTTTGTTTACTATTTATTTCTTCTTCAATTTTCTCTCAAAAAGATGATCAGACAACCTATTTTGTAGGTGCATTTAATGCCTTTACACTCCCCTAAATTTAACAAAACTTGCGCACAATTTATCACCTGACAGCTTAAATGAAAATATAATGGCCTTGGAGTCAGCCTAAAAATGCCAACTCAGTTAGCCATTTTCTTGCAGGTTTGACAGTGCACCATGCATATTTTGAACCAACAGTTAAAGTCCTTCTCAACTGAATCAAAGGTTGAAATGTTTACCTAGTATAGAAAAGATTACCCTCTTCCACCGTCTAAAAATAGAGGTGGATTGCATGGCTTGAGAGAGGAGAAATTCAAGTCCAAAGTAGGCTAAAAAAACAGTCATTCTCGGTTCCAGCCAACATTTTCCTCCTTTCCTTCTCTCTCCACCATGTCCTCAACCCCTGAAGACCTCATAAACACCTTTCTCCTCCACTAAAAGATGACAATGCAGCCTCCCTCAGTGGTAAAATAGCCATCGCGACTGTCAGTCTTCTCCCTTGGAGATTTTCTTCTCCTTCTTTCTTCTTGTCGTTGCCACCATATTGTCCTTCGCGCCAGCCTGACCACCTCCACGCTAGGTTGTGTGCCTTCTCTCCCTTTCCCCTTATTCTTTTTCTTTTTTCTTTGTCTCTATTTACTGAGTGAACAGTGAGCGTTAATTATAATTCACATTCTTTGTTCATATAGTGAACATTAGGTAGGGCCATTTCTAGCTCAGCCTAAATTTCTAGGTCGGGTCCGGCCCCGCCCTGCCCCAAAAAAATAAAAAGAAAATCAAGAACCCTTTTAAAAAAAAATTATGATTTACTCACGTAATTTTTCACCGATTTTGCATAATATTGAGTTTGTATACTAACACTATAAGATACATACTTGATACTAAAATACTTGGTTTTCTCCGAAACTTTTTTAAAAGAATTTTAAAAAAGATACATACTCGATACTAAAATACCTGGTTTTCTCCGAAACTTTTCTAATTTTTTTTTTAAAAAAATCTTAAAAATTTTAAATTAATTTCTCTTTTAAAAAATATTTGTTTTCATGCATACGACCAAAATCCTGAAATTTTCCATGCATATTTCTTTTTTCTTTTTTTAAAAAACATTGCATCTTTCTCATGTTTTTTTAAAATTTAAAACTGGATATCATAACCAGTTTATGATTATCCATTAAGATTTGACTAATTTGCTTTGGAAGTTGTGGAAAACATCAAACAAGGCTGGAAGCTTCTAGTACTAATCAAGAAGGAATTAGATGGTTTGAGAGATTTGGTTACTAGTGAAAAGTACTCAAGATGGAGAAATCTATTATTAGTAAATGTCCCTATGACTCTTGGATTTGAAGCCGAGACGTGGCAAGCCATTGAACTAACTAAAAGAAAGAGGATTAGCAATGAGAAAGAGCTGAGAGAACAATTAGAAAAGCTTTAAATGGAGATGGACACTAGTAAAGCCTCTAAGATCTCCCTCGAGAAGCAACTCATCATTAAAGAGAAATTGAGGAAGTTTGTCAAGCAACAACTAGAGGAAAAAGACAAGAAAATTATATCTTTAGAAAAGCAGTTAAAAGAGAAAAAAGTGGTTAGAAACCAAGTTGGGAAAGAGCGAGAAGGTTTGAGAGTTAGTTGGATGCAAACCAATACCAAGTTAGAGACATTAAAAACCAATTTCAATGATTGCCAAGAAAGGACTTTACCTTTTAGGAGAGACATTCATCGATATCAACAAAGCATGGCTAAAATAGATATTTTTCTTAGGATATAAAAAACAAAGGCTTTGCCTTTCTCCTTGTAAATGATGATGAATAAATTAGCTTTCAAATGTAAAAGCTTTTATTGGATATTAATGAAAAGGGTGTAGACTCGATCTTCTAAACAACATCCTGTTTTGATGAGTATAAATTTATTATATATTGCCTCAAATCAAATTGACTCGACAATTATGAAAGGATCAAAAACCTTACCTGAATGATAGCCATATATCATCGTAGGAAAAGCAAATCCATATCCAATATACATTAATATACATATTATGCATTCATATTACATACAATCGTGCATTTTAATTACTCGTTCTATCACATGCATTACAAATTATGAAACATTGATCATTCGCCTATGATTCACTACATCCGACTAAGAAAGAGAATGGAAAATAAAAAAAGAGCTCATTTGAAAGCACATTACTAGAACGAGTTAGAATCAATGAAGAATGAAGTTGGTCAAATGACTAATCTACTCAAGCAACTTTTAAAAACTAAGAGTAGGGAGGAAACGTCTATACAACCTTTTGTAGAAGCACCAGTAGCCTATGCCCCCTATACATCTTAGAACCTAGGAATAAACTCAGTAACTGAACAACACTTTGTTCTATTTTTCCCTTTCTAGTCAATTTAAGCTTAAGTCATTGTGGATCTAACAACAGATGGACCTTCTAATGATAGGTCTATAGATCCTTTAAACCACGACAAGTTGTTTGCTTTGGAAAAAAGATTGAGGGGAATGATTGGTTTGACCCTATAAAAGTGGTTGAAAATGCTTGGTGCTGACTATTATGGTGCCAAAAGATTTTAGGGTTACTAATTTCATTAAGTACATTAAGTTAGAATGCTCAAACAATCACCTTTTGTTCTACTACAATAAAATGACCGAGGTAATCCATGATGATAAGATACTGATATATTTTTTTCATGATAGTCTCACAGGGTTTGTCTTGAGCTAGTACATGAGACTAGATAATAGTAAGATCAAGAAATGGAAAGACTTGGTCAAGGCTTTCCTTAAGCAATAAAATTCAACTTGAAAATTGCTCTTGATAGAACAAGCCTCATGTCAATGGAGAAAAGAAGTCAATAGTCAGTATGGACTCATGCGTAAAGGTGGGGGGACGAGGCCATGTATATCCAACCCTATTAATAGAGATGTATGATAATTTTGTTTACCAATACCTTTAAATTCCCCTATTATGAGTATTTAATAGGTAGCTCATTTCAATATTTTTATGATATTGTACGTATTATAAAAAGAATAAAGCAAGAGATTAAGTTTGGGCGCATAGTCAAACCAATGTAGAAAAAAAGGTTTCACTATGAAGAAGAGAGAGAATGATGTGAACTGATTGGATGGATGGTATAAGGGTAAAAAAGTAAACAACCATAACCTCTAAACACTTATCTCTCATGTTACTAGCGTTAATTTTGCTTAGCCTTTTGCCCCAAATCAAACCAATCAAGCAAATAACCAGAACAATCATAAAAGACAAAATATAAGAATTATCCTGGAATAATTATCACCTTTACCTATACCTCTAAAAGATTTGATGCCAAGCGATTGAGTATTGGACATATAGCTCCTATCCTCGTACCTACAATGCAATCATCATTTTTTGTCTGGTAGAAGTTATATCTGACTTGTGAATACCACACTAACAATCCTAGCCATGATACTAAAACTTGTTATGCCTTTAAGAAAAAGTTGTTGGAGCTTATCAAAATAATACAGGTATTTTTCAAAGATTTTCCTAATGTAAATTCAAACCTATTATCTAACCATGCTACGGGAAATAATAGAGTAAGTATGGTGGAAGTCGGGAGTAAAGACAAGGTGTTGAAGTTATACATGAAAAAATTGTATGACAAGCTTACATGATAGGATCCTTGAAAAGAAATGATGAGCATCACTTGGAGAAAGGTGAGCATTACGAGTTTCATGAAGCAAAGGGATGTCACATCGAGAACTGTGTTGAGTTCGGCCAAAATATGGTAAAAATGCTAACAATGAGAGAGTTTAGGATTGAGATTATGGAGTTTGGCAATGACTTAAGGATAAGAGAAAATTAGAAAAGTGATGGATTATTATGTTGTTGAATAATTGCCCCCCTAAAAAAGTATTAGTAAAATGAAATGTATTTTATCCAACATAAAAAACAATCAAACAATAAAATAAAATAAAATAAAAATATTGTGAAACCATATATTTGTTATCAATATTAAAAGTATTTCATTTTATTATTTTATTTATGTATTTAAAAGAGTTGAAAATTTTATCTGTAAAAAATTTGATAAACAGTAATTTCTAAAATGCTACTTAAAAAAATGTAAAAGTACTAATTGTTGTTTTTTTTTTATTTCCCCACTTTCATAATTGCAGTTGTTAATAATCAAATTTTCTCCGGCTTCAATCACTATATCTATTGTTTTCTATTATAAAAGTTATTATCTTCAGTTTTTGTCCTTCATAATTGAACTTATTAATAATCTTTCGATCTCTGATTTTAACATTTTTAACATTAAATTATAAGTTTTTTATTGTGTAATTTTGATTATATTTGTGTACTAATTACTACTATCTTTGACTTCAAAACCCAAACGATGGAATTTGAGTTGAGAGAATACTATTTTAGTTTCCTCCAGCCGTTCAAATAATAACAAAATTTTTAGTTAAAAAAATGTGCTAGAGCTCTTAAATAGAGTTAACTAAAAATTACTTGGCAAGTGGATAGAAATTGAGACTTTAACATCAAGACAACAAAACTCATTATTACACTCCATTTTCATGTTCCTACCGACAACCAATGTGATGTATCTGTTTATTTGTCGTCTTTCTCCCTTAATTTGCAGCCTTCAAATTCATGCTTGCACTGGAGACCATACGATTTGCTATCCTGTGGCTATGAATATTCATTCTCATTTCAGCTATGCATGAGAACGTATAAATATATCCACCGTTCGTGTCTGATTGCTGAGGATAGCGTATCTAAAAGTGTGTGGTTGTGGTTTTTTCAAAAAAGAAATAAAATATATTAAAATAAATATTTTATTTATTTTTAAGAAGTTATTTTTGATATTAGTACAATAAAATAATTTAAAAATATTAATTTAAGGCTAAAAATTAAATAAAAAAAACGTTTTTAAAATGTAATACTAAACAGCCCTGAGTTTGCCAGAAACAGATTTTTGTTTCTATTCATGGCCGCCCAAAGCTTGTGCACCAGTATTTTTTTATTTTTTTATTTATTTTTTTTAGCTAGCTTTTAATGTTTCATGGTCAAGATAGGGATGGCAAAATTACCAGCTCCTATGGATACTTGACCGGACCCCATTTGATTGGAGTGGTGGAAGGGATCATGGGACACGTTTTTCTTTTCATTTAATTTCGGTTATGACGCCGACATCTTAGCAGAGGCCCACGTTTATGTAAGTATAATTGGTGTAATCAGTTAAAATTGTTTTTTAATATTACATTTTAATTAATTTTTTACTAAAAATTTGATATTAAAAAACAATTTTAATTTATTTAGCAGTAGCTTTAAAAACAAAATCTGTAAAATTTATTCTAGACAACTATACAAAAACTTCAACAACTTAACTTGATTTATTTTTTTAATAAATTAAAGTGATAGTTATAGTAATTAAATTAACCCATAATAATTATAGATTACGAGAAAGTATATAGCACATATATATTATTTCAAGATAATTTAATAAATATGAATAAAAATAAATAGTATAATTTTAAAATAAAAATAAATAAGTACAGCATAATAATAATAATAATAATAATAATAATATTTTTCACAATCTAATAATAAAGATGATATCTATCCTCCTGTTTTTGTATCTTAGGAGGTTGTTTTCATAATTAGATGAAGGCTAAAGATAACGAGGTTAAAGGTTGTACGTAGAAAACAATCCTTCTAATGCCCTTAGATTCCTTCCCAAGACAGGACTCCTTGTGCATAATTTTCCAGCGGATCAATGCCAATTCCGCATTTTAAAAAGGCAGATACAATTGTTTGTTTGAGTTCTAAATTGATTACAGTTATGACTAATTTTCTTAATAAAAAATGGGTAAATTAACCACTCATAACTAGTGATAGCTACATAAATACTTTTTTTTTTAAAAAAAAATTGTGTATTTGTTTTTCACATATCAACATCTAGACACCCAAGTGTGGCATCATAGCAGGCCACCAAAATTTAAAAACAAAATATCAAATTCAATGTTCTTGTCGAAGATCCAACCAAATATTTTATTATCATGATAATGACTAGTTACTAGAATGAATCAAATCTAAATTATTTTGAATACAAATTCTTGTGTTATTTTTATTTTTAAATGCATTTATAATAAAATGAATGGGAAAAAAAATTGCAAGCATTTGCATATATATATATATATAACAATGTACATCAATCTAAAATATTTTAAATATTTAGATTAATTGATTAAACTAAATTCACCCATCAACACATCTTTGTGTTGAGCAAGATCCTTCATCAAAAAAATAAAAAGCATAAATAGAATTTTGGTGTTGACTCTTCATCTTCTCCGGAGAGGCTACTCGAATGACTCTCTTCCCAAGGTATTTTATGCTTTATTTCTCCACCAAATTGGACAAAACATACACCAAAATGATCATTTGACTTTTGACTACACTCTAGTGTGGTTAATTCTGATTAATTGACACCATAAAGACGGTAACACTAGACCAAAATAACCGTCTTGACCAGTCATTTTTCTATAACAAAACTGACAACTAGGGGTGTTTTAAAAAATCGACCAACCGATTAAACCGAAAAAACCGAGAAAAAATTAATTAAAAAATCAAGAAAAAAAAATAAAAAACCACCTGATCCGGTTCGGTTCCGGTTTAAAAAAGCTTAAACCGATTGAACTGGACCAAACTATACGGGTTTAATTAAATCTAAAAAAAGGTATAAAAAAATCATAACCCTAAATACCCCAACCCTTCCAGCCCCCCTCCCTTTCCCCTTTCCTTTTCCCCTAACCCTTCCAATTGCCCCCCTTCCTTTTCCTTTTTCCAACCCCCTTTCCCTTCCTCTTCCCATTTCCAATTGCCCCACCCCTCCCTCCCTCCCGCTCCCACTCCTCTGTGCTCTTCTAGAAATGTGCTTTTTTAAATGACAATATTTTTTTTTTATCATAAGATTGAATATGTTTTTGTATGATCTCAATCTTCAAGGCTTCAGGGGAACATGAATCATCTCGAAGGGTCAAATTTGAACTTCTGGTTCAGGTAGATGGTGTAAACAATAGTCCCACTTGTGAAGATGGCCATCACAAAATAGTGATGGTTTTGGCGGCACAAAATTTTCTTAGGACATAGATGAGGCACTGAGATTGGTTCATTATCTTCTGGTACATATTTTTGAGATTTTTTGCCTTCTAGAATTCTTAGATCCATCCTAAATGCAAATCTATCCAAGATGTAATACAACATCTCGTTCCTCTACTAGCACGAAGCCCAGATTAAGGTATACAATTACAGCAATAAAAAAGTTTCGGTTTTTTTGGTTTTGAATGCTAAAAAACAACCCTAACCAAACAAACTGGTTTGGTTTGAACCGGTTCTCAGTTCGGTTCGAGTTATATTAACAAGGACTGCTATTTTCCAGTTTGGTTAAATTTTTGGGTTAAAACCAAATCAAACCGGACCATGAACACCCCTACTAACAATCTATGATGCCTACTTTGAACCAATAGTTTGGATCCTTCTAGGTCAAGCCAATGGCCAAGATTTGGCATTAGTGGAGACCTAACATCCCTCTTTCACCTCCTATAAATAAATGTGGACTTCATGGCTTGAGAGAAGAGTAATAAAAGGCCAAATTCAATAAAAAAAAAAATAGCCTTTTCCCCAATTTTTTTTTGCCATCGTTTCTCTATTCTTTCTCTCTCCACCGTGGCCTTTGGCCACCACCAATTTGATCACCACCATCTCCACCACAAATAGACACCTACCCACCTCACGACATGAGTGTGCCACCAAGTTCTCTCTTTTTTTTGCAATCTTCTCCTTCTTCCTCTCATACAACCAACCATAGTTGTCGTTCAATAGACCAACTCCTCTCCAGAGCACCACCATGGTCCAACGATAGAAACCATCACTGCTAACCTCTCTTTTTTCTTCTCTCTCATGGTTCTTTTTTGCTCTAACAACCAACCATAGCAGCTAGCTCCACCATCACCAGCTAACCTCTCCGTATGCCAATAACAGTGCCACTATCAATCTCTCACAACAGTTCTCCCTACACAACCAACCAATTACTTTCCCCTGCATTTGGTAGCTTTTCTTCTCCTCCCTGTAACGAAAATCTATTGCTACATACAAAAAGAGTTTGCTCTGCAAACAGAAGTTAATTATAATTAAGATTGTCACTAAGTCGGGCTAGTGACCATGTAAGGCCTAGACTAGACCCATTTCAGCCCAACTCAAGTGGTTGGGTCATGTCCGGCCCAGACAAAAAAACAAAAAAAGAAGAAGAAGAAAACAAATCTATTGAGCCGAGATCAGCTTAACCTCTTTTTTGGGCTGAGCTCAGCCCATATAGCTCGGCCAACCCATATATTTAATAATAATATAATGTAATAATTTAATAATAAACATATATAATATTATATATTAAAAAAATTATAAAAAAACAAAAAATTCCAAAAACATTTTAAGAGGCATTTCAAAATATTTCTAATTTTTTCGCATGTTTTTCTACCAATTTTGCATAATATTGGATTATATTTTTACACTAAAAGATACAAATCCGATATTAAAACACTTGGTTTTCTCCAAAAATATTCTTAAAAAAATTTAAAAAGTAAAAAAAATCTCAAAACTTTTAGATTAATTTTCCCTTTCAAAAAAAAAAATTGTTTTCATGTATATAGTCATATCCTAAATAATTTCCCAAGCATATTTTCATTAAAAAAAATACATATTTCTCATGTTTTAAAAAGCAAAAAAAATGGATATTGTATTTTTACTTCTTGTTCATGCATAAATACACCGAGTGTGGATTAATGCTCTCATGCATTTTAATTTTTGTGAATAAACCTATTTGAGGTTAGGTGGAAAGTAGCGGTCCGCGTCATGACTTTCAGTTGGGGTTCAAATTCATGAAACATTCAACTATGAAATGAGTATTTACTCTATAATAATAGTCACATCGTACCCCAACCATTCTTTGTAAACTCCTATACTACCTTCACGTAAGGTAGTCATTAGGCAATTCATTGACCTTTTGAGACCAAGTAGAAAGTTAACCCTTATGTAATGGCTTAGAACCTTTCCTTAGGGTATGGAATCCTTAAATGTTCATTTTGCGTAGGTTTTCACCATTCACACCTAGTCACACGTCCCCCACGTGGCGTCGGTTAGCGATTTTTCATTCGTTTGCTTGATTTGGGAGTTGTCACTGATTAGTACTTAAAAATACATTTTTATCAAGGTTTTATATCATCATTTTGCACTCGAAGTATTAATAACTCCTTAACTAAAGCATGTTTTATAATAACGTATCTAATAATATAAGATACCTTTAATTTATGGTAAGGCCCCAAAACAATCTAGAACTATAGGGAAGGCCTTCTGCACCACCTGAATAGTGGTGGCGCGTCTCCTCCACGGGCCATCTCCACTAGCGGCGCGTGGGCTCACGCGTCACCGTAGGCTGAACCTATGAACAGGTGGATTTGGCTTAGCTTCTTCTTCTCCTCTTCACTTTCCTACCAATGGTGTCTTTCACCATGACCTGCGACAAGAAAAAAAACCCTGGCAGTTGATTTTAATCCATTTCTTTCATTTTTCAAATCTGCTCTCGGTCTTCCCCTTTTTTAGATATGTTTCTTCTACAAATTTTTTTTTCCTCTTTGTTTCACCTTCTCTATTTCAGGTGGCCAGCAACAAGGAGGAGGAATGGGCGAGAGAGGAGTATCGCTACTAAAAGAGTGGGGAGTTACTGCCCGGTGACTCACACGGTCAGAAATCCACAAGAACGGATAGATCGTCGACCCCTCCTTATTCTTTGGTCCGTGGTGAGGCAAGTAGAGGTCTAAGGAGGGGGAACATACCATATTAAGCTCAATCCCTTCTTATCTCTTTCTCTTTTGGTCGGTATTGCAAGCAAATGACTGCTAGTATCTGTCATGCTGCTTGTAATTAGTTGTAGAAGATGAAGAAGAGTTGGCGCTATCTTGGCTGGTCTGTGGAAATGGCCGAGAGAGGGAAATAGCTAGGAGAGGGACGATTGGGAGAGGGAAGAACAACTCAACGCTAAGTGAGGGGCTTTGATTTGTTTATGCTGAAGGGAGGGGGAATATTATGAGGGAGATAAATGTCTGTGTCTTCTAGAGATGGGGAAGAATGGACCAGTTGTGGGGTTGTCAGGTGGAGGAGCTGGGTGTGTGTGCGTTTGGGAGGTGTTTGGCCAAGGAAATAAGGAGTGGGCAGAGAAGGGAGCGACCAAGGTGGTTACCTTGTGTACCTTGGTTCTACTCCTATTTTATGGAAATCCAAGAAACAACACACTATTACAAGGTCTTTTACTGAAACAGAATGCAAAGCCTTAGCTGATGATACTGCTGAAATTTTATGGATTTGCTCATTATTGTCAGAACTTCGGGTAGCTTCTTCATCTGCAACTATGTTATGGTGTGATAATTTAAGAGCCACTTTCTTATCTGTCAATCCAATGTTTCACGTTTGTACTAAACATGTTGAAGTTAATTATCACTTTGTCCGTGATCGCGTTGCTAAGCATGAAATTCAAGTACGGTTCATTTCTTCCAAGGATCAACTAACTGATGTTCTTACCAAACCTCTTCCTCCAATCTCGTTTGCTTACTTTCGATCCAAGTTTCGGGTAGAGTCTCCACCTTCAACTTGACAGGGTGTATTAAGGAAAAAGCCCTTATATATGAAAACACTCTTATATAGGAATAGTTATCATGTGTAATACATTCCATCATTATGTTGTACACAACCCTAAGGGTATAAATACAAAGGATGGTTGCTTTCCTTGACAATCACCACAAATTAATACAAAGACTATCTCTTAATTATCTTAACTTCAATTAAGGATCAATTTGCATAAATCCAAAACCAAAAACTAAAACGAAAAGGCGTCTAATTTCAGGGTTGATTTTAAGTTTGGTAAGGGTAAAATCGTATGAAATTAAAAGTTTCAAGTTAATTAGAGGTGTAATTAAAAGAAATCAAAAGACAAAGGACTAAATTGAATTTTAGTCAAATCCCTAATTAAAACCCCAAGGATGTCAAAATTGCACCGTTTTATTTAAATGAAATGATATATTTTGACCAAAATGATTTATTTTAGTACAAAACAACATCGTTTTGACTATAACACAAAAAAAAAAGGATGCAGACAACTTGTGGTTTGACCACTATTCATCATCTCCAATCTTTTATACTTGAAAGATTATTCGAGTGGTTACTTTTCAAGAGCATTTAATGTCTCATTCTTATTCTAAATCTTTTAATTTTTTTTATTGGTTCTAATTGGCTTTATTCTCGCTTAGAAAGGCTTTTTTTTTTCATAAATGATTCTCAGTTTTATTTTAGCAAACACATAAATTACATTTTTGTTACATAATGTTAATTATTCTTTGATATAGTAGCAAGCATCAATGTCTACACTCTTTTTTATTTTGGCGTTGGAAAATTAGTTTTTTAAGATTTAAATTCTGAAGGAAGTCAAGGAGTAAGCATATCTCTTAATTAACCCTATATTATTTGTCACACTCGGACATCGCGGCGACCGATTAAAAATATAATCTTGATTTGGAAAAGAAACAGATATCTGACATCTTATTCTTTTAGGGGAAAAAAGTCTTGTTCAAGAAGTCGCCACCTAGTATTATGGTCACTAGGAACCCTAACTGGTTAACAGAGATTCTATGATACGGGACAGGTTACGCAAAAGGGAAGATGCTATCATCTCTTAAGCGTCCTACCTAAGGCAGGCTGCATTGCTGGTTTTGTCTAAAATTACTAAGAATTTGTTCTCTTTTTTTCCTTTTTTATTTTTCTTTTCATGTTCCTAACTCTAGCATCAGTGAACAATTCCTACGAATATTTCCAACTCTAGCGTTAGTAAATATCGCACAAATCCAAAAATAGGATACTCTTGACTCTAGCGTCAGTGAATATTTTCACAAAAAATGAATTTGAAGAAGAAATTTTTTATGTCATTTTTTTCTTATTTATCCTTTATTATTATTTTCCCTTTTTAGATGGAAGTTAAAAAAAAAATTGCACAACATATTTGCATTTAACAATAATAGTACATAAATTAAGCACATCTACAAAAAATACAAACACAAAGAAAAAAAGAAAGTGTGAGGGGTCCACAAATAAATCAACAAAGGCCCCAAATATTTTTGGAATTTTACGTTATCAAAAAAGGGTTTGTTTGTTCAAATATCAAATTAGAATAGACATAAAAATGATGGTGAAGGCATAAAAATTATGCTTGTCAAGTACACCCCTAGCAAACAGAATAACTAAGTAATTATTTTAGCAAGAAAGGAAGGAAACTTACCTAGGCGTGTGGCTGCTGAAGGCGAAGTCGAGGGAGACTGGGCAAAGAAATAAGGGTTGAGGGGGGTGGCGGCTAGTATAGGGTTCGCTGCCCCCTTCTTTTTTTATGTTTTTCTCTTTTAGGGTTTCTAGTAATGGCTTTCTCTTAGGGTCTCTTCTTTCAAGGTTTCTCTTTAATTTTCCTTCCCCCTTCTCTTTCCTTTCCTCTTTTTTTTTTTCGTATACTGAGATCAATATTTATAGTGCAAAAGTCTCATCACTTGTGAGAAGTAAAATCTCAATCAAACTCATTCTTTTTTTTGAAGTTCAAATTAGAATCGAATTCGAAAGCAGACAACTATCATTATCTTGAGGATTATCCTGAAAAAGATAAGGATTAGCTTGAAGGTAAGGATTATCTTGAGGATGAGGATAGAATGACAAAGGCACATTGTAATCCCTAGTTTTCATGCAAGTTGACAAATCACACTTTTCATCAAAATAAATATCTGATCTTTTAATTTTACATTTTAAACCCTGTAAAATTAAATTAAAAGCCAATTGGCTAAAATTGGTTATAACATTATTTTCTAAGATTAAATCACATAAGGTAGTTGGCATTGGCACGTGGTAATTAATTCCAGCATCGAGCAGCACTTTTGATCAGCTAATTTCGCTTCAATTGTCTGCTTGAATTCCTCTATAAATACCACAAGGTGGCAACGCTTGTACTCACAGCCTCCCCTTGAAAGCACGAAGCTTTAAGCCAATTGAGTTAATATACTTCTGTCTTGATACTGTATCTTACAAGGCCCCAGCTATCACCACAGAGATGTCTTCTCATGTTTCAGCTGCTCCAAACTCAATTCGAGATGCCATACCAGATGTCACTCGACGCTCTGCAAATTTCCATCCGAGCATCTGGGGTGATTATTTTGTTTGCCACACTTTCAACTCCATGGTAAATGTAATATATGTGCGTATATAATTCTCTATTATATATAGTAGCCAATTTATTCTCCATCATGGTAATACAACTCCTTAATATGTCCATCGAACAACGAATACTAAGGCTAATTTTCTAATTGCTTGTCTTCTATCTATAGATTGCGGGGTTTATCCATGTCAATATGCATACATATCAACTCCCTTACAAATTAGTATTATATATGATACCTGTGCAATTTAATTTTCTTCACAGTTTGATGATCATTTTGAGCAAGAATTTTATAGGCTGAAGGAGGAGGTGAAGGAAATGCTATATGCTACTACCAACAAGCTTTCAGAGCAACTGAACTTTATCGATGTAATCCAACGTTTGGGAGTATCTTACCTCTTTGAAAGTGATATTGATCAAATGTTGTGTGACTTGTACTATCAAGGTAGTGGTGACGACTATGTCCATGATCATGACCTTCAAATGGTTGCTCTTCGATTTCGATTACTTAGACAGCAAGGGCACTATGTTTCATGTGGTACATATCGCTTCTCCCGAGTTAACTTCTAATTTTTCTCCTTTTTGTCCATTAAATCTTTTGAAAATCAAAATTTTCCATATTTTTTCACAAATAAGGAACGAAATGATGAAAGTGGTCATATGATGCATATATATATGTATATATATATACATAGATGTCTTCAAGAAGTTCAAGGATACTGAAGGGAACTTTAAGGTTTGCCTAACTAATGATATTCAAGGAATGCTAAGCTTGTATGAAGCTACACACCTCAGGGTTCACGGAGAAGATATTCTAGAGGAAGCACTTACCTTTGCTACCACTCATCTCAAATCAATAACAACAGACATGTGCCCTCCACTTTTGGTAAAGCTAAGGCATGCCTTAGATCAACCCATCCACAAGGACCTACCATGGCTAGGGGCAAAGCGTTACATCTCTAGCTATAAGCAAGAAGCTTCACATGGTGAAGTTCTACTCAAATTTGCAAAGCTAAATTTCAACTTCCTCCAGAATATGCACCAAAAGGAACTTGCAGATATCACAATGTAAGTTTTTTGAATGTTAGATCTCTAATTAGTTATTATATAATAATTATAAATTTATTATATTGAATTTAATTAACTACAAGTATTTTATTTTTTATTTTTTATTTGTTTTTGTCATTTAGGTGGTGGAAAAAGGTGGACCTTTCAAAGAAGCTACCATTTGCAAGAGACAGACTTGTAGAATGCTACTTCTGGATATTGGGAGTGTGCTTTGAGCCTCAATACTCTTTCACTAGAATAATTATGACTAAAGTAATTGCCATGACATCAGTGATGGATGATGTATATGATGTATATGGTACAATGGAAGAACTTGTACTCTTCACAGATGCAATTGAGAGGTTTGGTTCACAAAACTAGCTAGTATACATGAAGTTATCAATTAATTAATTAATATACATGAAATCATACTCGTATACATAAAATTCTTTGATGGTATTCACAGTAGGATATGAAATCCATTAATTAATTATAATTACTTGTATCTTTCAGGTGGGATATCAGCAAAATCGATCATCTCCCAGAATATATGAAGTTTTTTTACAAACAACTCTTTGATGTTTTCAAAGAAATTGAGACGGGGTTGGCCGAGCCAGGAAGATCATACAGGGTTGACTATGCGAAAGAAGCAGTACGTATACTGTCAAGTCAACTCTTAACTAGTTTAAAACTTATTGGAAAAACTTATTATAAATTAATTCACTGGAAAAAACTTTGAATTTTAGAAGCAATCAGAAATTGTTTGCATAATTAATCAATAGCAACCTCCTCTTCTTCTTCTTTTCCACCTTATGGTGACATTTCAATCAATGGAAATTGTCTTAAAGGCATTGAAAAATATATATACATAATAAACTTTTTATAGTTAATTTTATCATAGTAGTATTCTTCTTGTATGTTTCAGATGAAGAAACAAGTTCAAGCCTATTTTGTTGAAGCAAGATGGCTCCATGAAAATTGCATGCCAACAATGGATGAGTACATGCGCATCTCATTGATTTCCTCTGGCTATCCCTTGCTCACATGCATATCTTTTGTTGGGATGGGAGATATTGTAACAAAAGATGCCTTTGAATGGCTAAACAAGGATCCTAAGATTGTTAAAGCTGCGTCCGTCATAGCCAGGCTCATGGATGACACTGTATCCCACAAGGTATGCTTTTTTTTAATTCTTTCTAATATATTGGATCGATCTCCGACTAATTTCTATTGAATCCAACTCTTTGCAGTTTGAACAAGAGAGAGCCCATGTTGCCTCAGCAATAGAGTGTTACATGAACCAGCATGAAGTTGCAGAGGAACAAGCATATGATGAGCTACGCAGGCAAGTTGTGGAAGCATGGAAAGACATCAACGAAGAGTTGTTAATCATCCCTAAAGACCATGTGCCGATACCCCTCCTCACTCGAGTTCTCAACCTTGCCCGGGTGATGGATGTCATGTACAAAGATGGAGATGGGTACACAAATGCCAATGGAAAAGTGAGAAATTACATTACTTCATTGCTCATTGAGCCAGTGTAGCTAGCTAGTTCGAGATTATTAGTTTCATAGATAACACTGTTAAAGTGTAATTTATAATTTGAAACGTCATTAATTATTTGCTTTAATGAGTCAAAGTTTCTTTTATTTTCTCTGACCTAGGAAGTTTATGTCCTCCTAGTTTTTATTAAATTAGTCTCTGTTATAGAGAGACCTTCTCTATCCAGTATTGAATGATCATAACAAAAATAATAAAAATATTTATGGTATTGAGTTGTACCTCTACCAAATATTTCATGCAAAAATCTTCTTCAATTATGTTTCTGCAATCTGTTTCCAACATATTTGATATCAGAGCTAGTTTTTTTAAATGGCTTCCTCATCAAGTATCTCTATTTTCTTCTATACAGCAACTTAGATTCCTATCTTCTATGGAGATCAACGTTATGAATACTAGAGTTCTCATATAGACACTATCTTCATTTCACAATATTTATGGACATTATTTGATGAGGGATATGAAGAACCAGCCCAAACAGGATCTGTTGCATCCTGGACAGAACAAAATGCAAAAGAATATAAGTAGAATATGCAAAGAAATGCAACATCCTTAAGAATAATTCAGCAGAGAATAAACAAATCAATTTATCCCAGAATTTTCTATATTAAGAAGGCAAGAGAAGCATCGGAGATTTTGAAAAATGAATCTCAGGGTTCTTAGCAAGCTATCTCCATATGACTGCAGAATCTATTGAGAGAATTTGAAAATCTTACATTGAAGGATAGTGAGTTTGTTAAAGATTTCTTTTCAAGAACCATTAAAATCATTAATCAAATAAAAAGTTGGGTGACAATGTTTCTGATAAAAGAGTTGTAGAGAAGATTTTCAAAAGTTTGCCATAGAAATTCTAGTATCTAATTACTGTTATTGAAGGGAAAAAAAATTATCAAGGCTTATGATTCATGAAATGATAGGAGCTCTTGAAGCACCTGAATAAAAAGTAAAGCAGTATAGCAAGCAATCATTAGAGCAGACATTTCAAATCAAAGCAATTTTTTTTATAAGAAAACAACTAGATTTCATCAAGATTAGAGAGAAGGAAGATCGTTTTCCAGAAAAGAAACACAGGGAAAACAAGTGAAAGTCATAATTGTAGCAGAAGGTAGAAGTTGAGGAAGAGGAAGAACAAATGTTCAGAAATGAGGGAGCACCAATTCTTATTGTACTATTAGCAAAAAAAACTGGTAATGAAACTCGAGACTGTTTCTTTAAATGTACCAGATGCAAAAATTCCTCTTATTCTGACAACAATTGTTGGCGCAAGGAATATGCAAATGGTAGTGGAGAGATCAATAACAAAGTTTTCGAATGATGAAGATTAGTTATTCTATTTTTACATGAATGTTTTTTTTTTTTTGATAACTCAGGATATCGGTAGTAATTTATATACATCATAACTAATTTTTAAATTTATTGAATATTCTATAAATCTAATAAAAAAAAAGATATTATAAATATAACAAGCATATATACTAAAACTTGAAGTCAAGATGGGTGGAAAGAGAAACTCAGCCAAAACCACTAAATTACAAGTCTCGATGCAAAAAATATAGTATCTTGATAATGGTTATGGTTACTATATCACTAATAATTGTGCAAACTTCGAAACTCTTGATGAAGTTTATTTTTCTCATGCTGAACTTGGTGATAGTAAAAAAGTGGAAATCATATACTAATTATTTCATACAAAAATTAATTTAATTTCAATTCAGTTATGTATCAATCCGATTATGATGCCTGACATCTTTTTTAACGTGGAAAATAGTGTGGAAACATGACTTAGGCACGCATCCATGCAAGCATAAGTGGTGTTAGAGAACTCCATGCTAAAAATTAAGACTCAAGTTGTTAACTGGGTAAATAACCCGTGGTTAATTTAAAAAAATATTATTTTAATAGATATATTTTAGAAAAAAACAATATTATTTTAAAAAAGGTAAAAAATAAAACTTAATTTTAATTGAATTACATATTAATATGTTAAGTCAATTAGGTTTCATTAGTTAACTTCGACATGATTTATTTTAAAATCCATGCACGAGATCCCACATCGAGATCGATTTACCTAGAAAGCTAGGTCGTCGGCATGTCATGGTCACAATCACAATACAATCTAAAATCAACATAAAAAGATTCCTTAAGGACAAACAGAAGATAACAAGACCCTATGATCTCTGGCGTTTTTCTCAAACCTCGTACAAGTTGCTATCCTTACCAAGTGGCCCCGAAAGTGTCTTGCTCTTGATGACAGCTACGAGGTTTGAGAATCTCTATGCTAATCAAAGAACAAGCATTTTGTTTTTCCCAACACAAGAAACATATACACAGATAAATGAGGCCACGATTTAATGTACATGTTTTTAATTTAAAGGTTTACTAGCTAGATAGAACCTGCACGGCTGCACAGTCTCCATTCTGCATCGCCTTCCAACAGGATCGATGTCAATTCTGCATTTTAAAAGGGCTTATACGATTCCTTGTTTGAGTTCTATATTGATTACAGTTATGATTAATTTTCTTAATAAAGAAATGGGTAAATTAACTACTAAGCAATGTAAAGTGTGTATCTTTAATAAAAGCTTAGTGCAACCGGAAATAAATTTACTTGTTTAACTAAACCTATAAAATAGATTTTTTGAAAAAGTCAGGTTTTCTGAAATTCAAAAAAAAATATAAATATTTATTTTTTAATTTTTAAAATGTTTTATTTTTCATATAAACATCTAAATACATAAGTGTTAAATCATAGCAGGCCACCAAAATTTAAAAAAAAATTATCATATTCAATGTTCTTAATGAAGATTCCACTAAATATTTATTATTATGATACTCACTAATTATAGTAGAATAATGAAGATCCTTATGTTATTTTTATTTTTAAATGTTATTTATAATAAAGTGAATGGGACAATAGAACACGCGCATGCATCCATATATTCATATTGTTAAATAAATATTAAACAATATACTTCAACTTAAAATATTTTAAATATTTAGATTAACTGATTAAACTAAATTTACCTCTTCCATTCAATGAAATCAAGTTATTCCACAAAGGGAAAATAAAAGTTATCATAGCGTGACACAAGGTATGAAGTTTGAACCCGCTGGACAAGAATCAAACTATGTAGAGCAAGATTTTTAATTATTGGAGACTAACATGAAATCAAGTGAAAATTGGAGGAGTGATTTGTAATTCGTCCAAAAAAGCCGTAAATCCATTTGAAGCTTATGGGGTTTGTACCTTCCTACTTCAGTTATCTCATCCTCCCTCTCTCTTTATTTTTTTCTTTTTTGTTTTTATCTTCTTCTGATATCTAAACCATAAATGGCAGTATCCATAACTGGTGCAGGTGCCGGAACTCGCTTCTCCGGTGATTTTCAGCAGCTGGGGCGTGTTGAAACTAGGCTTTCTCAAAAACCCAGAAAGCATTCTGGCTGGTTATGCCTGTGTAGACACCAATTACCTCATTATTACAAGTGCTTTTGGCAAGAATCCAGAAACGAGAAATTGTGTTTCAAGCAAAGTTTAGCACTTAGTAAAGATTCTGATGACAGCTTTCTCTCGGTAAGGTGTTTCATTTCTTGTTGGCTTTTGTTTGATGTACTGTTACTGTTGGAAACTGTAGAATGTGAAAACTGAAGTTTATGATCTTTTGTTGTTTTGTACTTTGGTTTTTTTTCTTTTGTTGAACTTGATCATGATATTTTTTTATTGGGTGCTTGTCAAATTGAAGAAAGCGTTGGAAAGTTTGAGACTTTGTATTTGAATCACACGTTCTATTGTAGTTTTGTTGTCATATGTACTGCTTGACTTGTGTTTTGTGTCATTCCTGAAATTCCCAATTCTTGTCGCCAGAGTCTATTTGATACCATCAAACAAATTGTTCAGGTTGGGAAAGTTTTGAAATTCTTCTTCCTTCTTGCCGATTTTTTTGACTTGCTTGATGTGGGAATGTATGAAGAAGCTTGGCAATGAGATTTAATGAGTAAAAGAATTGTGCTTCTGAACTTATTTATGAAGTAGATTTTATTTTTGTGTTGACTTTTGTGAAGAGACCACGCTGAGTTTGAGTGGTTGTCTCCTCCTACATTTTGGAAGAAATGGTTGCTCTTTTTGTCTCATGTCTTACCTCTGGTTGTAAGCCTAAGAATCTCATAATTTCCTTTAAATGATTCTTTTGAATTTTGGGAGAAGCTATCGGAAATCTAATTTGCACTTTTATGGTCAAAATAGTTGATATGTGCTTAATCGAAACTTTAGTCCAAGCATGATCCACCATCTCATCTAATGTTTTGTTACTTGAGAGCACGTGACTCTTTAATTTGTAATCAATCCCTCACAACTCACATTTGATTTTGTTCTTCCTCTAAAAATATGCTAAACCTTAACCATACTTATGCATATAGAAGAATCGACAAAGTGGATGAATGTGTCGGTTACCAATTTAAACATACGAAACCTGTATCTCCACATTGTGCTGCCGGTGAGATTCACATTCGTTTGGTGATTTGCAGTTTGTCTGAGAGATTCCAGTTCTGCTGTTTCCTTTAAATGTGATGAATCCTGGTTAGATTCTAGAAATGTTTGCTCTCTTATTCTTAGTTATCTGCCCTTGTTAATGTCATAAACCTGTGGGGCTGGTTTTATGCGGTTACTGTATTTTCATGTCACTATATTATTTTCAGTTTTATGCATCTTTTTTGCACTTTAGGTTTTTGGCTTTTTAATGGTCAAACTCTAGGGTAATGATTTATTGCTTACTAGTAATTTGAGGATGACTGTTCTTTGTAAAACACATTCCAGCATAAATAAAACTAGAGAGGTGAAAAACAAATCAAATGTTATTTCCTTCATTGAATCTAGTGCATGGGGTTTCTTTTCTTTCTTTCTTTCAATTTTTTTCCCTGTTAAATGCTGGAGCCCTTCCTCAAGTTTTGTGATGTTGATTAGTCAGAATGAGATCTAGTACCATGTTTTTGCTTCTGTTGTTTCCATTCTTCTTGTGTTTTTAAGGCATTCTACATCACAGGCATAAGATGCCAGACAAAGTGAGAGATTTCAGCTTCTTATTGGAGTCCAAAGGAATTGATATTCATTAGGTTAGGGAATTCTCACTATCACTAGAAATTGAATTGTTTACATGGTCATGGATGCTGAAAGAAATTTTTTCTCATTTTGTTTTGACTACATGCTACTGTAGTGATGGCTGGAATTGGAAGATTCTTTTGATTAATGCTTAATTATCTATCTGCTTGTTGGATGTTAGGGTGAGTGCTTCCAATACCTTTGAGGCAATGTTCCTGACATGATTGATATCTTTGCAGAATGTAGAAGATACAGATGAGATGTTTGATGACTTGTTCAATAAATATGGAAAAGTAGTCTTTAGGAGCAATGACAATAAACCTCCTACCGCAGAGGTTGATGATGATGCTGAAAGCTTGTCGTGTAAGTTCATAACACCCATATTTAAAATCATGGTTACTGCCTATGTTTTATGTAAATATAGTAATTATCTGTCTGCACCTAGTTTTCCAGCTATGCATGTGCGTTTTGGCTGATATCAGGTATCTTATTCTTGGATATCTAATTTTGTACTATTGTGCTGTATTTTCCAAGTACTGATTACAATTATTGTAATGATTTTAGTTTGTTCAGCGCTGCTAAAGGACCCTGGTTGTTGCTTTTTCTTTTCTATCATATCATTTAATTACATCATTGTTTCATTAAAATATTAAAATATTTCTTGCCATCTTTGACATGGTACATTGCTCCAAACCAACGCTGTTCTGCTTTTTTCACAAGTGCTGCTAACAGGCATTCTTTATGTGCTTGAAGGTACTTTAATGCGGGCAATCATGTTTTTAAGAAATTTGAAAATGAAAAGTTGTTTTTATGCTTAGAAAACGATTTCATTATAACAAGACATGCATGTCTGTCAACTTCTGCCAAGTTTTCGCTGAGTTGGTGTCATTCAGCTAGTTGTGATGTCTTTCAGTTCTCTTTGGACTTTCGTGTTTTTTGTTCTTTATCCTTTTTGTAAATGATTTGTGTGCTTCTGAAGTTCACTGGGTTCTTTTCTGAACAAGACACACATATTGCAGTTATGCACACAGGCCTAGGTAATCTACATATAATCCTTCCATTTTCATGTAGCGCACCTCTGATTGACAATGTCCTGCTTCTTTTCTTCTGTTCTAGTTGCTGTTGAAATGGCCAAGGTTGCAAGTGATGTTAAGGCTTCAGATATAAGGGTCCTCTTCGTAAAGCCTCTTGTGTACTGGACTAGATTTTTTATCATTGCAACAGCATTTTCGCGTCCTCAGATTGACGCTATCAAGTATTAACTTCTATTCATGTCTTCTATCTTTTTACATCTGGTTGATATAAGATTAAAGATGTCAATATTTGGAGCAATTCCTCTGATGGTGTTATCTCCCCTTGTAGTTCCAGAATGAGGGATCTTGCTGAAAAGAAGTACGGAAAAGTTCCATCTGGGGACACAAAACCCAACTCATGGACCCTGTTGGACTTTGGTGAGTTCTTGAATGACAATCCCAGTGGCTTCTTTTTATATGAAATTAACTCAACAAAGAAACAAACTAAAAAAAAAGAGTTTCACGGTTATGAACATAGCCATATCCTCAATTTGAGTACAAAATTGAAGAGGTTGTCGTGTGCTGGTCAACTGATTCCAGTGGCTTTTTATTTTTTCCTGAAATATTAGTACTTAGGGTACTTCTGGTATTGGTAACCCAGAGACTTTTCTTCTCTTGATAGATTTTTGGCTGGTGGTTGGGCTTGTGTATTTTCACTATGAGAAATTTCTTGTTGTTCATTGATGTAATTTAACTTGTATGTTGTTCCAGGTGATGTAGTAATCCACATATTTCTTCCTCCGCAGAGAGCGTTCTACAACTTGGAAGAATTCTATGGTAACGCAACACCAATTGAGCTTCCTTTTGAGAACCAACCTCCATTTGGCAGATGAAATAAGTTGTGCTCAAGGATCTGATTGCTTTTAACCATCTCCACATGGCTTTGGTGTTTGGTTGGCAAACGAGGCAAATTTCACCTCTGCCTGTGCTTTGCTTGATAGACATGCAGAGGCTGATGGGTGGAATAGAAACTTCTGCGAGCAGTCCTTGCTGAAGACATTCTTTCACAAATTTGTAATGGAGTAAGAGGGGGGCGGTGTCAGCATCCTTAAAGTATCTCTTTTGGCTTCCGTTGCTGCAGGGTGTCCTCAAAGCAGTATATGTGAAAGCCATGTGGTTTGGATAACATGAAAAAAATGAACGTATTGCCAACCATAATAGAAGTTTTATTCTTCAAGGAAGCTTCTTTCCTCGTAATTCCTAATGAGTTTTAATGTTTATCGATGACAAATAAAATGAAGGATACCAAACAAAGGTTTCCTTGGAATTTAAACATTCACAGGCTTCCTGGACAAATGCAGAAACAGAAAGTTTAGCTTTCAGCTGATTAAAAGAACGACATTGAATTGTATGACAGTGATTGTTTGGTTATATTCGTATAGAAACATCACAAGGACCAGTAAGTATACATCTCATTTCAACTCTCTACTGGCAATACGTACAGATCCGAACCAACTACTAACGTGGTCAAGTAGATCTCAACACAACACTACCACGATCTTATCAATTTAGACACAGAACGATCCAAGCCAAAGTAACCTGTATTTCACATATCCTCAGTGATTGTAGCTCAAATGCTCTCATCTCATACGGTTTTCATACAGTTTTGGAGAACCACTGTAGCGTCAAAACCTGAATGAAGACTGGTTAAATGGTCCATACAAGGCAACTATAGAGATCATCCAAGTCAGTCTCAGTCATAAGCTGATCAATGGTTGCCACCTATTTAAAACGGTTGAAACTGATTCCTGCAAACACAGAATGAAGACATGTCTTTAAGAGACAGCATAAACACATGTTGTATAAGAACATTCCTCCCTCTCTACAAGGTTTGCCACTATATAACATACAAAATTTATGTGCATGCGTGTGGATTCGTGCAAGCACATGCAGCCTTGCTTTTGTTTAAGCCTAGAACGACATCTACTATGAACCATATAGGGTTAATTAGATATAAGAGGAGAATTACAATTACAGCTGGACGTATGTTGACTGCCTTGTCCAGGGTCTGTGAAACTCAACTCCATATCGTGAGTAGCACCGGGCTCGTAAGCTTCAAGAAAACTAATCTTTGCCTTATTTGGTAAATCATGGGGATGAACAAATGGCACTCCAGGAGGCCATCCAATCTCCATTCTTATGTTTGCACATGGGCTATCTAGGGCATGAATGTGATTCTCACACTCTTTTCTAGGGTATGAATGTGATTCTCACACTCTTTCAGGTTGCAGAATCTTAACTTGATACCCTTTTTATCAGCAATGTCCTGAACTCTTTCTTTCAGAACCCTCTGGGCCTCAAGCCTTAGCCTCTTTGAAGGTGGTAGAGGTTTGCATCTTGAATTATTCTTCCTCCTCCTCATCAAGGGCTTCACAGATCCTGTACCAGCATGTCATCGATCCAAGGACCTGCTGTTAAAAACTACTTACTAAGGACTATTTGAACAAAAAAAGAAAGGTGAACATACAAAATGAAGATGAGACAAGAAACAGAAATGGACAGAACATATTATCAGGACCAGCCATAAAAAACCTTTATTGACCAAACAGTGGGATGCTGATTTCAAAAACTCTACATTTGTCAAATGGCATTTACTTTCTTCTTATCCCAAAGAAAACAAAAAATTGATGCAGGACTGAGCTCACAACAGAAAACGAATAACTATGCAACACAACAGAAGAAGGCAATTAAAAATCACAACTTTTGCACCACCAATCGATGCTATTCTAAGAAACTACGCAATTCCTAAGCAGAAAGTTTTGTCCACACCATATGAAGAGCCTAACTAAATCAGAAAGACAAGGATCGCATGCCATCCACAGCATAAGATTTGTGCAATAAATTTCTAATGCATTTTAACAACTATACTAATTTGCGAGTTGAAAACCCAAAACAGGAACATTATGGGAGCACTGCATACCATCTTGCGCTGTAGGGGAACTGAAACTCTGGAAATTATGTCTGTTAAAAAGCTGGTCGGTAGGATGTGATCTCTGCATGAAATCATCCACTGGTATTGGTAGCTGAAATTGAGCTTCAACACCATGACCAGCTGCTCTCATCTCCGAACAATTGAGACTGGTCATGGATTTTGGCATAAGTTTAAAAGCCAAAGAACAGCGTCCATACATGCTACCCTGCATGCTATTAAACTCTGTTCTGAGCAGTGCTGGGTTGACATAGCCTGCAGTTGCCTGGTAGAGGGCAAGACCAGGGTATACAACGGCTTCTTGAGGACCAAGATCAACATCCACAGGAACCCACCGACCATGAAGGTCTCTTATGTGTAAACCTGGCTTATCTGACTTGACAAGAGATATTAGGCTTTTATCCACTTGGTGCTCATGGTCCGGATACATAACCAGCTGCCCGTCCTCATGGGCTGTTAAATTATGATGTTGTGTGCCCTGAAAAGATGGCCTTGCATGACAACAAACAGATAACACAGAAGATGATATTTCCCTGTCTCTCAAGGGAACATTATCAAGTATTTCAGTGAATGGAGAGCTACGCAAAGTCAAATAGAAGCTGATGGCATCCAGTATATCCCTAGCTGCCTTTCCAAGCAGGCAAAAGATGTCAGGCAAACCTCCTGGAGGAATTTCCATTGTATTGTTGGGCTCTATAGGAGTGAGTCCAGGTCTATAATCATATGTTTCCTGCCATAGCTGAGGATCCATGTAGTAACCTGATGTCTTGCACCATTCACGAGAATCATTAGTGTGAATCATATCTGGAGCTGGAAATGATGATCGTTGATGGAAATACAAGCGAGCAGAATCCAAACCAGATCTTAAGAGAGCCCCGTCACTTGATGAAAACTGAATGATGGCGGCAGAATATTGAACAAGCGATTGTGACAAAGTCATTACTGATAGTTTGTAAGATTCAGAAGGAAGGCCTTCAGAGGGAACTAGATCGCTAAGCTTCACACGACCCAAAGGTGGCAGGCCATTGCCTGCCATGAAACTGTCACTGTGATGGTTGCCTGAGCTTAAACAGAACCAAAGCACCCTATGAACAGCACAGTGAACTACGGCATCAGTCACAATCCAAAAACTGTTAGCCATCATGTAAATAATCAAAACTTGTTTCAGTTGCCTTGAACTTAGAAACTTATTCATTTAAAATGGTCATCTAATCTCAAATGAAACGACATGTTACAGGGAATTTTGCAGATAATAACAAGAATGCAGACATCTACAGGTCTTATGAAGGGCACTTTGGTTTTTCCACATGAATCAACTGTGGCATGCCATTCCTACTTGTATTTCCAGTTTTTTCAGCAGAAAATAACACTAATTTGTCAAATGATTCATTTATCATCCTAAACGAAACAATATAACAAAAATAAACTACAGAAAATGAAATAGTAATGACGATGTAATATGCTTTTACAGAACAGTAAGCTTTTCAAAGCCCACTTCATTCAATCAACATCCTCTAAGTTTTGTATCAACAATTTCAGCTCATACCCACTTCCTAAAATCACATTTTCTCTTGCAAAAACCACCTCTTGAGTTCCCAATTATCAAGACCCAGTTCCTACTCCTAGCTCTAAAACCTAAAAAACTTATCTTTCATAGTGAAATAAAAAATTAACTTCCCATAAATAAACTGCCCCTTTGAACATCAGCTATGAAATAGCCCTTTAATGCATATCCTGACCCAAAGAAAATAACAATCTTCTCTGCTTTTCCATCAAAATGACCATCCTTATTTCCATTTATCAATAAAAAGCAACAAATCCAGACTAAAACTAACTTCAAAATCAGAACTTTTTTGCATAAACTTTGTCCACAACTTCACGAAGTGGAGAGAAAGAAGCCACCTTTTTCCAAAGAAACTAAAGACGTTGGCTTGAACAATCAAATGCCAAATTGGGTTAATTCTGGATTAGGGTTTTGCAGAGGAGACAGAAAGGACTTGGGTGGGTCAGGAGTTAGAGACAGGAAATGAAAGAGTCCTTTCGCTTTGTTCAGTTGAGGAACGGAAGGGTAAGAAATGAAGACATTAGGATGACAACTTGGTAAATATTGCTGGATTTGTTTTGGTTGTTCTGGCTGCCTGTAAGATAAAGCTGTTAAAAATGTTGGCTGATGTTTATGTAGTCACCGGAAAGAGAAAATAATATAAAATAAAATAAAAATATGATTTCATTTATTAAAAAAATGTGGATGGAAATTTAATTTTTGAGGTATTTTAAAATGTTTTCTTATAAATTTAGTGATATCAAAAGGTGCAAAAAACAATAAATTTTAAAGTGTTTTAAGGATAATCATTAATATTTACTTTATTAAAAAACATAGATATAAAGAGAAGAAAAACAACATGTAGAAAATAAAAAAAAAATTGATGATATATATATATATGATGCTATTAATTTTTTATAATTATATTTAATTTAAAAATTAATTTTTTATTTTTATTGATATCCACTATTATTCATAATTTTTCTATCTCCTATCAAATAAACGTACATAACACTTCATCCTTCAACTTTTTTAATATATATCTTTAACACTCCAAATCAAACACAACTTTACATAAGAGGGAAAAATACAGTTGAAAATATATTTAGAGTAATTACTCCTCTTAAGGAGGCAGACGCCTGTTCTGATTTTAGCTCTGTCATGGTGAAGATGGGAGACATGGAACCACCAACTGGTTCTCAAGGGAAGACATGAAGGTTTTACAATGTTGTTACAAATTAATTAGTCTTTTATCTTTCTCTTTATCGGGTTTTTTTTTTTTTGATAATTTAACTTGTGTGTGTTCTTATGGTTCTTGATTGCAAAGCTCTTGCTTATCATTTGTATTTTTGAAGGAGGAAAATGCACTAAAAGAGGACGAGTTTTAGCTAATGAGGCCACCTTAGCTGGTGACGATTTCACCTTGGACAAACACATCTTACTGGTTTTACTAGATTTGTAGCTTGGTATCCGCGGGCTGAGAAAAAAAAATCAAAGTAAAAGTAAATGTTTAGGGGGAAAAAAATATAAGATTTGAATTATTGGCTCAATAAATAATTTAAATAATATGATTATAAAAATATAATAACAATAAATAAAACATAGAAAAAATAACAATGAAAACAAGGTTAAAAAAGCCCCATTTAAGCCAACATAGATTCTTAAATAACTTGATAATTAAGGAAAAAATTAAAAAAAAATTAGCAAAAAAGTCCTAGTTAAACCAAGTTAACTAGCAAATTTTGCTACTATAGAAATAAAATTAAGACAATTTTATAAAAAAAAACAAATGGAAAAAAGTTCAAAAACTAATTTCTAATAAATTAAATGGGACATAATAACTTCACAGGAAAAAAAAAAAGGAAGGTTAAGCTCTATCTTTAGAAAATTATTGGCTCAATAAATAATTTAAATAATATGATTATAAAAATATAACAACAATAAATGAAAAACAGAAAAAATAACAATGAAAACAAGATTAAAAAAAACTTGATTTAAGCCAACACAGATTTTTAAATAACTCGATAACAAAGGGAAAAATAAAAATAATAACAAAAAAATCCTAGTTATACCGAGTTAACTCGCAAACTTTACGACTATGAAAATAAAATTGAGATAATCTTATAGAAAAAATCAAAGAGAAAAAAGTTCAAAGACTGATTCCTAATAAATTAAATCAGAACATAATAACTTCACAAAAAAAAAAAGGTTAAGCTCTATTTCTAGCAAATAGAACATTAAAGGATTAAATTTAAATAAAAATATATAATTTAAAAACATCAAAAAAACTCTATCTGAGCCTATTCAGGTCAATATGCAAAATCTTTAATCAGTCGTGATACAAGGGTAAACACATTAGAAAGCAAATTGAATAATATTATAAAACTCAATTATCAAATAACTTAATATTAAAGAATAAAAATAATAATAATAATAATTTAAAAGAAAAATAAAAAAATATATAAGTCAACCTGAATTAACTCACAAATTTCATAATGATTGAAATCCTTGAACCAAGTTCCTTCGACAAGTTTAATTACTAACTAATTTAATTAAGAATGATGAAATTGTAAAAAAAAAAATTAAAAAACTTGTCAAAGAAAAAAAGATGACAATAAAAAGAATGAAGATCAAATTCGATGGGAAAAAACTCATAGAAGATAAAATTATTAAAAAAAAATCAATTAAAAAATTAAATTGATTTAAAACAATTAAAGTTGTGGGGATTAAATTTCAACACTAGACAAGTGTTGAGGTCCTTTTTTCATTCAAGCATCATAGACTGAATTACATGGAAGAGATTCAGCCCCTATTCTTCTTCTTTCTTTTTTTTGCCTAAATATGGATATCCCACAATGTCAAGCAAAAATTCTGAAATTTATTTTATGCTTTATTTTTCAAAAAAATAAGAAATTATTGATCTAAAATAATTTAGGGTTAAGGGATCAAATTTTAAAAATAAACAATTTCAAATATTGAAAAAGATAGGCAGATCAATTTGGTTGACTCGCGCAACAAACAAATTAGCTTATAGAAAGAGGTTGTTGTTTTTTGGTAGTGCATGGACCTCTTCTGATAGCTCCAAAACACTGTTAGCTGTTGTATTTAAACTATCATAGTGAGATCTTTTTGATGGTTAGGCACGTGCTAATAGTGGAGTGACAATGAGGCTAATGTGGCATTTTTTTTTTATCCTCTCTCTTTTCTCTTTCCACTCCACAAAATCTGTAATGGTTTATCAAAGTTGAAAGGTGTCATGTGATTTTGTTTTGGCATGAAATCTAGTTTTTATTTTTGTTATTGCTATTTATTTTATTTTGTATTAATTTTTTTTTTAATTTTATCTCTCAACATTTGATTTCATTTATTTTTTATGTTTTAGTCCCTGATCTATTGATATCTGTTTTTTTTCCTCATTTCATCTCTTAACATTTGGTTTCATTTTATTTTTATGTTAATTTGGTTCTTATTTTTTTATTGCTATTTTTTGGTATTTATTTATTTATTTTTTTATAAATTTCATCACTCAATATTTAATTTATTAAAAATTTAACTTCATAATTTTTTTGGATTTGTCTTATATAAAATAATCTCAGCCTCATAACCTAGATAATTGTTTTGGAATATTAAATCAAGTTCTTTTATAGTTTTTTTAATTGATTTTTTTTCAATTTAATTATTCGATATTGAAATGATTGGAGATTAAGCTTTGTAAAAATATTCATTTTTTACTTTAAGGGGTTATCTTGATCATATATCCCGAATTGCAAGTTTGACAGGTTAACCTGAGTTGATAAAAAAAATTTTAAAAAATAAACTTTTTTTTTTTCAATTTTACTCTTCAACATTAAATTAGTTTGATTTACTTTTATTCAATTTATTTTATACAAGGTTATTCCAGTCTTATAATTAAATCATAGATTTGGCTAGTTAACTCGGTGGACTCGAGTATTATTTTTTTTTTAAATTCTTTAACATTTAATTTGTTGGGAATTGAGCTTTAATTTTTTTATGTTTTGCTTTTTACAAGTTTATTTTATTCTTATTTTATTCTTGCTTTATTATTAAATAAGATTATGGAGAATCTTTTTATAATACTGACAAGCATTTTTTTTTTTTGCAATTAATCCCTATCAATTTTTTTTCTTTAATTCAGTTTATTTATGTTATTTTTTTAATCATATTATTACATTAATCAAAATTATTAAAACTAGTTGAATGAATTATTCACTCGACCTTAAATTTCATTTTTTATATAAAAAAATGTCTAGCACGTGTCATGGGGCCACCGATCTGTCGTGTCTAAATCTAAACAACACGAGTGTGGCGGCCTTACCTGTATGCATTTTCATGTGGATCTCCAGAACATTTTATGAACTGAACTCTTGCCATGTGCTAATATAGATGAACAAGTGATGAAGGTGGCTTTTCCCGACCTTTAAGATAGCAAATGGGACTTCTTCTGGGCAGGCTGTTGGGCTTGGGAGTGGAGCCATTGAATCCGATTGTTGAATTTGGACGTTCTGAGTATCTGTAAATATAAATCCCCTTGAATATTTAAGTTAATATCAACGATGATGAATGAAAAACTTAATCGTCCAAGCACCAAGGGGAGCTTCTCTTTCGACATAACACGAGCTTGGGAATGGAAAACCCGAGCCCACGGCATGGCTTTGATAGAAAATTACAACCATACAAAGACATACCAACTCGTACACTTTCTACCTTTTCACTATAAATCATTATACATCATACCACCTCCAGAGAGCTTTCGTTTCAACAATCCCATATTTTTTTCACCCTAAATCCAATCACTTTGATCAAGTTTTTACCCTGTTGTTTCCAATTGATGCGTTCATTGAGGGAATCTGGGTTTGACGTGGATCAAAAGAAAACGTTTCAAGCTTCAAGCAGTTGCACGCCGGAAGAGATTTTATTTCAATCTGAAAAACTCTAAGTTCGATTCACGTACAAACTTCATTTGAATTTTCGAATCTTGATCCCATCCTTGGCCTTCATTTCTATATTTATCTTCCAACCATTTTACGTTCTCGGCAGCACCGGTTACTGAAAATCTCTAGTGGGATCACTCTCTCCCTTAGCATAGATTAATTTCAATCAGCCTATATTCACTTGTCCGTGAAAAGCTTTCGAATTTCCTTCCCCCAGCAGAAGCATGATTTATTATTTTGGGATAGCTGAGCATCCCATTTCATCTGGAGATACCTGGAATACTAGTGGTCTTATACAACCAAGTTCTCTATAGGTTTTAATATATCTCAACAGATACCGTGACCCCAAACTCCAGTCCTTGAGAGTTCGCGGGGCTTATTCGATGATACTTGCAACAGAGAGCTCAGCAAACTTCGACTGGCTGGATATTCTGGATATTCATAAATGCAGTGATGCATTCTTAATTCATCGAAGCAGGGAAAAATACGTGGAGAAAACCAAAATTTTCGTAAAGGAATGAAAAAAACACAGCCTATTCAACATACTTGAATATTAACTACAGCCTCCATAAAACAAAGGAGCAACAGAAGTATCAACCACTAATCCATACAGGCCAAGTCAGTCAAAAACAGAATAAAATCTTCACTATTACGTCATTCACAACAATCAAGTCAGGGAGAGTAAGAGAGGAGGAGGGTGGGAAAGGAGGGGGAGAAATGGTGAGAGGAGTAAACATTACCTATGGCTTACGAGGAGGAGAACTGCTGCTGCTACTGTTACTGCTGCTTCTTCCTCTCAAGGGCCTACGAGAGAAAGATTTCCCATCAGTAAAGAACAGAACTACAACCAACAGGAAGTAACAGCAGTATGATTCAAAACTTCACAACAAACCAAAAGCCTGGACAAAAAATCCCTTCAAGTTTCAAAAGCAGTTATTTAACTAATACAGCCAATATGACTGAGATTGAGTAGATAATTATTGGTTAGATTGGTTACATTCAAGTGAACTATAAAATCTAGAAAAGCCAAACGTAAACACACACACACATAGAGAGAGAGAGAGAGAGAGCTCTCACTTTCCACTTTCTTCAGTTATGCAACTTTCTTTTGCATGAAAATCAAGTTAAATTGACTACAGAATGACCCTTACACAGAATGCTAGCATATTTTAACTATTCCTTATGCATCCCTAGGTAGAAAAAATTTTCCATGTCTGCTAACATCACCAAAGATCCTTGCATATTAAACACACCCTTCAAAATGAAGCTTATAAATCTTTAAAAAAACCATGCATTGCATAATGGATTTTGACATCGATACCACATAATTGATAACTAAGAAGCAACACCCATATCAAAAACAAAAGGTTAAATGTGTGCTTACATCCTAATTGCCTTTTTCAGTGTCCAGAGCACTCAATGCCTGGAGTGATGTCAGATGCCCGTGGCCTCAAATCCTAAGGTATTGGTAAAACTTCTGTTCTATACTTCTAGGTCATTCACGTTCTTTCAGTGAAGGACAGGAATAAATAATAATCTGAGCGAGTGTACACCAGTAACTTCCATACTCTTTCAGTCTTTTTCCAGAGACTCCCCAACCCCTTATCCCTCTTTTTAAATAACAATAATAGAAAATTTTGAATGCATAGTGGTCATTCAACCAACATGTGCATATGTGACCAAAACATGGATCTTAATGGAAGGACAAAAGGGTGCTAATATGGACATCTTCTATCAGACATGAAAGTCATGTAAAGAATAATGGAAAAATCTATATAGACTAAAAAGGAAGAAAATGAATTACCTTCTAGGACTGCGACTCCTTGATATCTTGCGAGTTGCCTGTTACAATTGAACAGACAGCCAGATAATAAAAAAATAATGAAAAGGTTCTTGCAGGAAAACACAGAAAACCTATAGCACCAACCTTGCGTGGACTAGGTGATCCAGAGTATGATGAAGACCTCCCACGCCTTGCAACTGGAGCTCGGCCCCTGCCAAATTTAAACACCAAGCAGAAAAAGATAACATGATGAGAGACATCAATGCAATACCAAGGAATGTAACAAAAATATTCCGAGATCATATGTTTATTTTACAATGACATAATAGAATAGGAGGTTCAATCAAATATTGCTATTCATTTTCCGAAGCAAGTAAAGCATATTCACTTAAGCTGAAAAGGCCACACTAGTAAAAGGATGTTGGCTCCACATTTATAAAAGAGGTAGAAGTTCAGAAAACAGTCCAGGGTATCTTGTTTCAGCTTCATCTTCTTTAAAATACAAGTCTGAACCCAAAACTAATTCATAATGCCCCTTATGCGCTAGCATGAAAGTGTCAAACAAAAGAGTGCACATTATATCATCAAACTTAGTGAAATTCACTAAGGACTTTAACTTCTAATTTACACAAATAAGTGTAGGAAAACCCACAGACATTAGCTTGAATAAATCTGAAAAGAAAGAGAGTTGCGGGGAAAAAGGGAGATAAAATAATATTTAACAAACAAGGTTTATTTCAGAAAACAATAAACTCATATCTTGGGTATTTGATGTTACCTTCGTGGCGAGAGTGACCTTGAGCGAGAACGAGCTGGTCGACGAATTGGAGAGCGGCTACGTCTACGGAGTGGAGACCTTCTTGGAGGACTACGAGCTCGTCGAGGAGGTGTGCTGTAGCAAAGGAAAAGGAATTGTGAAAAGTTATTATCCAAAGTATATAAAAGTTGTATTTCTTTACAACGAAGAAAACATATGAAACAATGGCTTTGAAGAATTTCAGGTTTTAGATTGCAGTGATTTGATAGATATAATTACCGCCGCCTTGGAGGAGGAGAACGCCTACGAACAGGGCTACCACGCATCCTTCTGGGTGAGGCCCTAAGGAGAGATGACAATGTGGCATTAGCTTCAAAATACTGATGATATCACAGAACCAAATATGTAATAGATAGTCAACTACCTACCTCAAAGGGGACCTATATCTCCTTGGAGGTGAGGATGGAGAACGACCTCTGGCTGGTGATGCAGGTCTCCGCCTTGGAGGTGTCTCACCACGACGATAAGGAGACTCTACTCGGCGACGACCAGGAGAATCTGCACGTCTGCGTGGTGGAGAATCCAGCTGACGTCTAGGAGATCCACCCCTTCGAGCAACAGGCGACCTCCTTCGAGGTGAAGGCAGTGGTTTCCGATGGGGAGAAGCTGACATCATCAACAAAGAATAGTGAACACAGGCATTAATTCATGATGATTGTAGAGAATAAATAAAATGTGTAGTGACAGTAATCTTATACAAGCCATACGTTCTCTTTGCCTTTTGGGTCCATCCTTCTCAGCATCTGCACTTGCATTATCAGCTTTGGGAGCATCTCTCTTTGGAGCTGCGGCAATTGGCTTTGGGGGTGGTGAAAGCTTCTGTCGTGGAGGTAATGTGAACTTTGCCCGAACGACATTGCCATCAATTTGAGCCTGCATGGAGGCAATTTACAACATTAATAGTCATATTATGCTTTTCTTGTCACAAGTACATTTAGTACCCATGTCTAGGCACAACCTACCCCGTCCATATATAGCAAGGCCTTTTCAGCATCCGCTCTAGTCTTAAACTCAACATATCCAAATCCTTTAGGAAGATTAACCTGCTCAAAAAGTGATTACACCTTAAAAAGCACATATTCTACCGATTACAGAATAAAGAAAGCTTTTATAGACTTACAGTGCGATCCATTGCCAGCTCCACATGTACAACTTCACCGAAGTTACCTGAATGAATGAAACATTAGTTTGCTATCAATGATCAAGAAATTTTGCACAGAGTTCTATTACTATTAATGGATGCTTTGGTTAACAAATTATTAGGGATTCCCTTAACACTTTTATCCAAGAAGATGCAGCAAAATACAGAAAATAACCATTAATTTCGTACACTTGATAGCTGGAGTTGATCCATTCTTCACTACTAGAAGCTTTTAAACAAATAACATTGCAAATCTCAGTTACTAAGGCCGTCTCACATTACTGTCTAAGCCTAGCAGTAATACAGTGATAGTCCATGTGCATTAAATAGTAGTATGCAGCTCAGGTTAATTCATAATTAGAATACTATAACTTCGGAAAAGAGGACAGGTGGGACCGTGTCCATTATGACAACAATTGAGTGACTCAACCTCAAAAACAGTTTTTTTCCAAAAGAACAATGCCCAGTTCTCTTTCCACTGATAATGTTGCATGGTTATACATGTATACATTTGTATGCAAGCATTCAAATAGTGCATGCATGTATCAATAAACACAAAACTGAGATACATTTACAATTAGACAGGGCATACATGAATACCAAGGCACAAGTATCAACCTACTCAAGCAACAACAAGGGCTAGGAAAGCATACGTGTGTATGCTTGCATTCAAATATTTACGTACTGTTGCATGTCAATAAACAGGAAAGCAAGATCCATTTACTGTTAGACAAGGCATACATGACCACCAAGGCACAAGTATCAACCTTTTCAAGCAACAACAAGGGCTAGGAAAGCAACAGGATAAAAAGAAAATCTTCCAGAATACATGACCAAATAAATACCGAAATACTAGTTTCAGTCCAGACCACAATCCCAATCAGAGACCAACTGCCACAAAGTATAAGACCAGTATCAATCAACCACAGACCAATAGCCCATCCACATAATGCAACCTCCAGCACATTTTTTTAATTCATAAAAGAAGCAGAAAGAACTCACTAAATATTTCTCTTAGGTGACCCTCATTCACGTTCCTGGTCAGAGAGTCAATGTGCAGAACAAGAGACTCGCGAATTGGTGAAGCTTTCCTGAAATGGATGACAATGCAAAAGATCATATATGGTAAGCAATAAAACCCACAAAAATAAAGACTGTAAAAACTGAAGACCCCCAGTTTGCAGATATTATAGACCAAAAAAATAATGCAGAAGACAATTTCAACAAAAAAGTAGCATATAAATTTACCTTGGAGGTGGAGAAAGCTTTTTAGATTGTGGTGGTGGAGACCGGCCTCGCCTAGCTCCTTCAGCAG